>NW_027311994.1:0-110215 GCF_040954645.1 Diabrotica undecimpunctata
CGCGCTATCTCAGAGTTCTTTAAGGTCGACGTTTCGGATGCATTTGTCGCTATGGGAAAAATGAGCGCCCTTACCAGCCTTAGTTTTGTGTGTATTGTTATGCTAGAATTTTTCCAAATTGCTACCAGTTTCATCATAGCTGTTTTAGCAGAGTAATGTAATAAATAGCATATATTAAGTCAAAATATATAACAGCCAAGAAATTAAAAATAAAACTCACCTAATGACATCACAAATGTGGTCCAGAATCTAGTAAGGTAAGTTCGGTTGAACTATCGCATTGAATTAACTTAAAAGTTTATGTTGATGGAAATGTAAGGCTCTGATGGCTATTCAGAACTATCTGAATAGCCATCAGAGCTATTCGAAAACTATTTCAATATCATTTGATTTAGCTCTACCAATTTCATAAGATTCTAGAGTATCCAATCTATGATTCTTTTCACGTGTGTAAGAGTTTAACATCTAGAAGGGAATAGGACTGGTTTATTGACAGAATATGGTTGAAGAAAGCAGAGTAGTAGTAGTATTGTAAATGTCTGTGTTTTTGTATTTATTAATTTTGGGTGTTCTGAAATGCGGATCTCAATTCTCCTGCTACTTTGGCCGATGTAAACTGCTTTACAAGAAGCACAATAAAGCTTAAAACCTCAGACTTGTGTAGCATACGAAGTACATATTTTGTATTGATTAATGATCTGATACTCATATTGGACTTAAAAGTTACAGGTATGTTGTATTTTAAGAAGATCTTTTGAATAGATTATGAGTGTGGAGCTAAAAAATGTATGGAACCAAAAATGGTTCTTTTTAGAGGATATTGTGAATAATAAATGTTTATAAGCTTAAAATCACAGTATTTTGTAAACCTATTTTACAATATTTAACATAAATTTTTTAATTATTAAACGATTTAATTTGATAAAATAAGCCTTTCTCTTCAGTTTGGTGCTTTCAAAATTCATGTAGACGTTTTACGCATAATAACGTTGTATGTTGTAGATAAAAGCGTCCTGCTGAATAATGTGACAACACTCCAGTTACACAAGCTGTGAGTAGCAGTGAAAGATAATTCTGAAAAAAAAAAACTCGGATTTTTAACCATGCTTTCCAGCTCCAGATAATACTTCTTTAGACATAAATGCTGTAAATCTTACATCTCATGCTTATGTTATCAAGTATATTCCTGAAAGTATTTTCAGATCTATTTTAGAACAGTCAAACAGAAAGTATGTGGAAGAAACTGGAAAAGTACTTTTAAATGGTGTGGAAGATGTAAAAGATGTTTTTTTCAGCAAGTTTGATGATGTCTATCATAGGATATCCTCGGATTAGGATGTATTGGGCCCGAAAAACCAAAGCAGAATGTGTATGTAACCTCATGCGAAGGGATAAACATTTTTGTATACGAAAGAATCTTAAGGTTGTGTATGATGGTGACGTAACGGATGAAGAAAAGAACACCAACCAGTTTTGGAAAGTAGAATCACTGATCAGGTCAGTTAAAACAGGTTGTTTGCGAAATCTAAAACCCCAAGTAGTAGCTATAGATAAACAAATGATTCCTTTCTGGGGACATTGTCCAGCCAGACAAGTAATCAAAACAAAGCCCAATCCATGTGGGTTGAAAAATTTTGTCGTAGCTGCTCCAGGTAGTTTGCCACTAGATTTTTTCTTTTACCAGGAAAAAAGTGACCCTATAGTTGATGATGAACGTTTCAAACTTCTAGATGTTGGTGGTAAGGCTGTGTTGAAGCTTCTGAGTACGTTTCCTCCTGAGGTTTCAGTTTATATGGATAGATATTTTAATTCTGAACATCTTTTAGATTTATTACATTCAGAAAGAGAAGCTATAGGTACTGGCACCTTGAAACAAATAATAATACCCAAGAACTCTAAGCTAAGAAGTAATACTGATTTGAAAAAAAAGGTAGGATGGCAATTGATGAGAGTATAAGATCAGACGGGCAAGTGTCTGTTGTAAAATGGTTTGCTAATAAAGTTGTGATTTTGATGTCAAATAGAGAGGGCTCACAACCTGTCGATAAGTGTAGAAGATGGTGTAAAATACAAATTCATTGAAGTCAACAGGCCTCTGGCAGTTAAGGTTTACAATACCAAGATAAGAGGCATTGACTTCTTAGACCGAATAATAAGTTATTACAGAACTTCTGCGCGAACTAGGAAATAAACAGTCAGAGTTATCATGCATATGTTTGACTTCGCCATTTCAGCATCATGGATCGAATACCGACAAGTTCAGCGACTTTTGAGGAATCCATAGAAAAGATACTATCGATCTCTTCAGTTTTAAAGAAGAGTATGCATATTTCCTGGCCCATGGTTATCAGGAGAACTCGGATGACAGTGATCCAGATTATAAATGAGTGTTCCTTGTCCCCTCCTCGGAAGCAACCCAGGGTGTCCCACCCTCCAGATTTGCTCTGTAAAAAGCACACTTTGCATTTACCAGAAATCTCAACCCCAGCCAAGAAGAATAGATGCCGAATGCCAAGACGTTCAGCTAACTTAGCCAGAATCAGGTGTTCTACATGACAGGTGCTCCTCTGCATCCAAGAAACCAGAAATTGCTTCAAGCTATACCATGTCCTATGACCAGTGCGTCAACTCAGCCAGAATTTATGTTCTACATGTCAGGTGTTCCTCTGCCTCCAAGAAAACCGAAACAGCATTAAGGTTGTGAATGAACTGACATCAGTGCATTATCTACCAGTCATTTTTTATCAGATTTTATTACTTAATAAATGATGTGATCACTAATGTTGTGTATTTATTTCCGATGTATTCATAAAAAATCAAGGCTATGTTACACATAAAACACAAATTGCTTTTGAGAATTTTTGATTATCTTGAAACCCAATGTCGCCTATAGGAGAAATTGGATTTTAAAGATGGCTGCCATAAAAAAAATATTATTTTTTTCTTATCTTGATGCCCAATGTACCGTAAAATACACTGAAATATAGAAATTAAAAAACAAAAACTTTCCTGGGACTGAGGAGGGTAGAGGATTTTCTACGCTTTTTCAGTAAAGTTGTGTCACTATTTTATAATAATTTACCGGTTCTCACCCTTAGTATTTAAAATCAAATAGCGATCTTACACTGTTTATATATTGTTTAAAAGTAGAAAATGACGTTTAATCTTTTGCATATTTTGTGTATTACATATTATTATCACCAAATTGATCAAAAGTAGTAGTTAGATTAATTATCCAAGGAAAGATTCAGGGCAAACGAAGCGTGGGGAGACGACGTATATCTTGGCTGCGCAATTTAAGAGACTGGTTCCAGTGCACATCTAACCAATTATTTAGAGCAACAGCTTCAAAGATACGAATAGCAATGATGATTGCCAAACTCCGTAGCGGAGAGGGCACTTGAAAAAGAAGAAGTAGTTAGATACCTGTATCAAAAAGCTAGGTCTCTGGTCTATTTGTTTTATGTCAACAAAACAAACCTAAAATAAAAAAATGAATAAATATAAATCATTATGTAAATTATTTAAAAAATACAATCACTAAAAATATATGTAGCAAGTTTCAGAAGATATTTAAAAAACCTTCGGTGCTATAATAGGACAACTTTCAAACAGGATTATGCAGTTATTTTTGGAGTACAATTAAAAGATTATTTCCTTAAAACAAGCGATTTCACTTTACTACAACAGAAAAGCAAACTCGGCGAATTCTCCTATTTCAAGTTCAAAGAATAAAATCAATGTTGCAAATTCCACCGAAAGTTGAATATTCCCAAAACCACAATTCAACACTTCATTTAACATTATGACGAAACTGCAAGGTTTGCGTTTACGTGGAGTTCGCGTTCTAGATCGATGTTGGCTAATATATGCCAGAATGATATCCGAAAGCGAAATTCCAGCAAGGTAGAATACACAAGTAAACTAATAGATAATGTAGAAACTGTTTGAAATAATATGTCTGTAAAGATGAATTAACTTCGTGTGAACTATTGTTAACTCTTTTATTCTACTTTATTTAGTAACAGGAGGAATCTTTTACGTCTCAATTTGTTTAATTGTCGACATTTCTTCGTCATAACAACCTGATTCCATTGCCGTAAAGACTGGTGTGAGACAAGGCTTGTTGCCGTTTTCAATTCCATATATCATGGCATTGAACAAATTTAGGAGAAAGGTCATCATAAGATAACTGTGGAAGTTGCGTGAATAGCTTGAAGAATTCTAACCTTAAACTTACAGCATATAACAAAAATAACGTGATACTCAATTTTTTTAAACTCACGTTCTCCATGTTCTCACACATACAAAAATTACCATCTTATATACACGGACGCATCTAAGACGATAAATGGAGTAGGAGCATGCTTTGTGATATCACATGAACATTCCATTTATAAATTGTCTCGTGAGACAAGTATTTTTACAGCAGAACTATTTGCCACAATTAAGGCCCTAACCTTTATTTTAGAAAAAAACTTTCCCAAATCTATTAAAATATCTGATTCACTTAGTTGTCTAACATCAATTTCTCAGATACTCTCAGATCCTCTCATCCAACATTCAGCAGATTAAGTTAATTTTATACCGTATATACCAAAACAGTTTGACAGTAGATTTCCTCTGGGTACAATCACACGTTGGAATAGATGGTAACGAAAAGGCAGATAGTCTTGCTAGGTCCGCAGTAACCAGTACAGCAGCATCAGTGGAAAATCTAACGGTGTATTTAGATTTAAAACCTTACTTATAAGCAAAATTGCACGATGTTTGGCAAAACCAATGGAATAGAAGCATTACTATGTTGATAGAAATAAAGTCTTCCGTCCTTCCATGGAACTTCTGGTCCAAAGCGACAACATCAAGTCCTAATAACACGTCTCAGATTAGGACACACTTCTACAACACATGAATACTTGTTGAAGAGAGAAGAGAAACCAGTGTGTTTTGTGTGTGAATGTAAAGTGACAGCGAAGCACATTTTGATTAACTGTCCAAAAGACTATATCACCACATTCCAAAAACATTAAAAGAACTTCTAGGAGAATCTAAATACGTAGCTGACTTGATAGAATTCTTAAAACCTATAAACTTTTTTAATAAAAAAGGCTATCTGGACCTTGTTAACGGCTGACCTAAAGAGCTTATTTGAAACTTAACCATTCTCTCAAATTTCGTATCCATGACCTTGTTCTAGCTACGAAGATGAGGACGACTTATATTAAAATACTCGAAAAACTATGGCGTTTGAAGATATCTAGCTAACAATTTTTCTCAAAAAATAAGACTAAGACTGTACATGACGCTGATAGTCCCGGTCCCTTCATATTGACAGAATCATTGACTTTTACCAAATCCGATAAATCGTCTGTATCTATCTTCCAACGAAAGATACTGCGCACAATTTTTGAGGCGGTTTGTAAAAATGAAACAAGGAGGCGTAGATAAAACTTTGACCTTGATAAGACTTTAGGAGAACACGTTGGCTGCAGACCAAAACAACAGGACTCTGTCTGTTTTTCAATGTGCCTCCAGTAAATTGTAGTTCGATCCTTTTCGTGGTCTTCCTACTGATCGTCTTCCTATTGGATAACCGTCTCTGGTCGTCTTTACTACTCTATTTGTTGTCATTCGGCTTATATGATCGTTCCATTCTACTCGTCTATTTCTTACTCAGTCCTTGATGTTCTCCACCTTGCATCTATGTCGTATATCTGTACTTCTATCTATATTCCATAGTGTTTTACCATCAATTTTTCTAAGTGTTTTCATCTCTGCTATTTCTGACATCCTTTTTGTCCTCTCTGTGTTAGGTCATGTTTCTGCCGCGTATGTGATAATTGATCTGATGACTGTTTTGTAAATTCTGCTTTTCATTTCTTTCCCGATATTTTTATTTCTCTATATTTTTTCATTGAGACAACCTGCGGCTCTGTTTGCTCTATTCACTTGATCTTCCACTTCTGTTTCGACTTTCCGTAGCTAGATAATGTGGTGTCTAGATATTTAAACTCCATCACTTATTCTATTATCTGAATTTCCAGCTTCAATTTACATCTTAGTAAATTTGGTGTTATAACCATGCATTGTGTCTTTTTTTGGGAAAATTAACATGGTAAATTTTCTGGTGATTATATTAAATTGGTGCAGCATTCGTTGGAAATCATCTTCAATTTGAGAGCAAACCATCAATCTGCATAGCAGATTATTTTTTTAGCTTTTCTCCCATTTGGTAGTCTTTTTTAGTTTTTACTTTTTTTATTATTTCATCCATAATCAGGTTGAACAATAGAGGACTCAGGGAATCACCCTGTCTTACCCAACTGTCAACTTCAATAGGGTCAGTTAATTCTTCTTCTACTTTTACTTTTCTTGTGTTGTTTTGGTAGATATTTTAGATCTTTTTGATTATTCCTAGAGGTATCTCTCTTGCACAATAAGAGTACAATAAGAGTTAACGTCTTTTAATTTGATCCTGACAAATTCCTTTTTAAGGCCCACGAAACATAGATATGCGGGTTTGTTGTATTCTAATGATTTCTTTTGCACTTGCTTCATTATAACTGTAGCGTCGGTGCATGATCTTCCTGACCTAAAACCTTGTTGTTCTTCTGATTGTGTTTCATTCAGTTTATTTGTTATCACTTTGGTTTTTTAGTGCTGTATTTAATAAATTAATTCCTCTTTAATTTTCTGGATTCGATTTGTCTTTATTTTTGAAGAGAGGTATTAGGAGACTTGATCTCTATTCTTGAGGAATTCTGTTCTATTCTATTATTTTTTGGATTAGTTTTATTAGTTGTTTGGTCAGATCTGGCCTTCCGTACTTTAGTAGTTCGTTCGGTATTTGGTCCTCTCCTGGCGATTTTCTCTTTTTTAATTTCCTTAATGTTCCTCTTACCTCTTCCTTCTTAATATTTATTTCTTCGTTTGCCGTCACCTCTGGTGTTGGTGGTTCATTATCGTCGTTTTTAGCAAATAGGGATCGAAAGAAATCTTAAATATATAATTCAAAGATATAATTTTCGAGCCTTTCCCAATATGATAAGCAAGTTTGTCGTCAGGCCATGGGATACTGCGTTGACAATATCCTATGCTATATCCATGGTAGACGAGTCAGACTGCCTGTAGTCTCTACCCCGACTTTGTGAGCTTTAATTGAACCTCATTGGTGATTCAAGAGGAGGGACCTATTTTACTTTCATTCCTATTTTGGAGTAAAATATCTCCCTGATTTTTAGATTCCTTATAACCCAAAGTCTATATTGTAATTTAATCCGCTGAGATTGCTATTTCTACCCACTGATGAACATAGAGCTCGTAGGTTGATTTGTGTTTTTATGTTTAGTTTTGCTGTTGCCATAAATATTGTCATAGTGTTCTGTTGTTTCTAATTTAGATTGTATCGATTAAGCTTTCTTATAGAATTTATTAAGACGTTTTATCAAGAATTACCTTAAATTTACCGTTCATTCAGTTTTCTGGGTGAGGACTATTTCAGTAGGAGCTACATTACAGGTTAGAGAAATTAGGATAGGGTCTTGGAGTCTTGGAAGTCTTATAGGGAAGAGTGTACAGTTAGTAGAAGCACTTAAAATAAGGTAGCTAGACATAAGCTTTACACAAGAAGCACGAGCTATTAAGACGAAACTTTGGCAGATCAAAACTTAAAATGGTTAGAAACAGACAAATACTATGCTAACTGAAAATAATTCGAAATTTAAGTGGAGAAAAAAGAACATGTAACATAAATAGAAAATAAAAAAGGAAGAAAAAGGACATTGGGCACGAACAGAATGACAGAAAGCATAGGCTTCGAAGACTATCAAACTGGAATCGTTCCAAGAAAATTTGACAAAAAGCATAATAAATGGGAAAGGATAGTCGTAACAAATTTATTTGCATATTTGCTCAGAAATATTCGAATAAAAAGTTATCACTGTCTTTTTAATAGTGTATCCGAAATATATTTCATTGAAATTTGTTTCCGACAAGAGACATTTTCCGAGATTTTATGGCATCTCGAGTGGAAAGCAACGTCTAGCGTAAGCTTTCCTGCATTTCGTCACCTCTTAATTAAAATTAGAGCATTTTCATCACGATCTTGATTTATGGCACTTCCTCAAGAATTTTTAATTAAGAGACTTGATATTCAGTTGAAAACCGAGCTGGGACTGTTATTTTGGTAGGAAACTAAAAAAATATAAGGAATTCCGTCTAAACTGAAAACTGAATAGCTATTAGATTAGATTTAACAATATATATATATATATATATATATATATATATATATATATTGTTATGGTTTGAATTGGTCTAAAATATTTAAAGATCATAATATAAATTTAATTTCATCGACCAATAAACTCGATTTATAAATAAATAGGAAAATTATTTCTGTAAAAACCAAATAGATAAGAATAAGTAATAGTTTTCTAAGCTATGATAAAGCAGTTAGATATCGATATCGTAGTAATAATCGGTTTTTAATAAACAATTATGTCAAAGGCACAGGTATAGGAATTCTTTGAATACAAAATAGAAATCTTTTGTACACAGAATTTTGAAAGTAAGGACAAAGCTTTTAGGAAAAGATGAGGGTAGATAATAATCTTGATGTTTAGTTATATTGTTATATCGAAACTTGTAAACAAAAAGAAATGAATTATTTATGAAATTGGAAATACCAAATGATATAAGGTCATGACGACAGTGAGTTTGTGTACTGAGAAAGTATGAAATGTGATTGGTTAGAATTTAAGGTGTGGAATGTGATGCTGGACTCTGATTGGTAGATTCGGAAGATAGAGGGAAACGACGCCAATCCGATTTTGCGATGACGGAGGAGAGTTTACTGTGTTCTGAAGAAGTTGGTTGTTTTGTTGCTCCATAGCCTGAAGTAAAAGTGAGCAGAGTTGCTTGTAAATAAAAATTGTGTAGAGTGTTTAATGTGTCTGTGGAACAAGCCAATGGAGTAGTAGGAGTTCAAAGCGGAATTTACATCCTGTAGTAAGGAAAACAGGTGTAGCATATATGTAGTGCAAATCGGTGAAGTGAAAATCCTTTCGATGAGTAAGAACGTGTGTTCCTGTGGGATAGGTGTTTATCCAGGAGGTGTTTTGGAGAAACCGAAGCGGCGTTAGTGTGTGTGAGAGACTTTCACCAGCTGAGAAGAACAGGAGTGTGTGAAGCATCCAAGAATACGAGCAGTAGGTGGTCAGAGCACAGTCGGAAGAAAAACGGCCGAACAAGAACAAGGAATACTAAGCTCAGGTTGGTCAATGTCATTATTTTTCCAATTGCTTCATACGCAGCTGAAACATGGACTCTCAAAAGAATCGATAGGAGTGGGATCGAAGCCTTCGAAATGTGGGTCTACAGAAGAATTTTACGCGTGCCCTGGACAGTACACAGAACGAACCTGTCAATTCTGGAAGAGCTTAATATAAAGGGCAAGCTATTAAAAAAAGTGAACCAAGCATACTTAAATTACTTCGGCCACACAGCCAGAAGAACGAGTACTATGGAGGTCTTGGTAGTAGAAGGAAATGTAGAACGCCGACGACCAAGCGGAAGATATTTAACACGATGGGCAGACCAAATGAAAACTCTGGTGGAAAAATTCCTACATGAAGAAGGCCATCTGGCATAGGATCGCAGCCAATGGAGATGACAAGCTAATGTAATGAATGGGGAAGGAATATGATGGGGAAAATCAAAGGACGACTGGGGAAGAGGAATTGCTAGAAAGCCAGCCTCTTAAAATAAGTGATCACAAAAATAGCAAGACAAAAAGTATCAGCTGAACAGAGATGAACAGGAATAAGAGCAAAACGATTGCCAGAGAAATCTCTAAAGCCAAAAAATCTAAAACCGAGGAAAAAACCCGAAGGATAAACGGTTGCTCTCTTGATGGTAGATCTTAATCGTCTTCAGCGATTTCTAAGTTTATATTATCGTGTAGTAACTTCAAGTCCTTGGTATTCATTTAATATTTAACATGCCCTCCTATTTTCCATTTTTGATTGATCTTTCGAGATTTCTATCCATGTCTTGAGTTACGTTTAAAGAAGTCACTTAATACAAGAAAACGTTATTTCCCAACTCTTCGTAAAACAAGTAACGGGAAAAGGGTAAAATATTTCAAGAAAATTAAATTTTTCACATTTTAACATCAGAGTTTAGATTCAAAAAACTTGTTGGACATATGCTAATCTATTAGAAGGTAAATAACAAATTTGAATATTTACGAAAATAAAAATATATAAAAACAGACGATACCGATAGAGGAAAACAAAATAATATTAAATTATCTATTAAACTGAGAAGTAATTAATATTGCAGACGAAATGGCTGGATTTGTAATAAAACCTAAATAGTAAATGCATCAAAATAATTAGCAACCTATGATATCTCAACGGCACTGAAAGAAACACCAACACACTACACGATTATATGCGGCTACTTTAACGCAAAGATCGTTCTAATTTGGATCCAAAGGCAGAAACGAGCTTTTTCTTCTCTAAAAAAGACCACAGAAGATGGACGTGGTAAAGCTCAGATGGCAAGATCAGAAACGAGATAGACTACATAATCAGTGACAAAAAAAACATATATTCAACGATGTCACAGTCCTTAATAGTGTTACGATAAATTCTGACCCAAAACCGTAAATATATTTATTACTAATATTTTCATTCATTCACGTATTTTTTAGGTAATGCCTACCTGACACACGATGGGTCCCCCTTTTAATAAAAACAACAATTCGAACCTTCTGGAGACAAGCCGATTACGCGCTATCTCAGAGTGAGAACAATTCGCCGCTCTGTCTAGAAGGCCTTTCAGCAAAACAGCGGTCTATGTTCGATGTGTTTCGAGAAACAACTGTTTTCATTCTCGAATAACAGGACTTTATATTTATAGAGGAATTTTGGTTATGGAGGGACAGTTAATAAAGAAGATTCGCGCTCGCGATATTGTTGTTACGCTCGCCTACTAATAAATTATTGTATATGTAGTGATAAATAAATAAATATCAGTTATTGTGCTTTTTAATGAATTAAGATAAGAACAAGACATTATAAATTAAAGACTTAACAATTAATAAATTCACAACAAATGGTGCCAGAAGTTGGATCGAACATAAATTAGACTTATAATAATAATACAAGTGAATATAAAATAAATTGTGAAAATGGCTACGATTTATGAGCTGACAGTGACTAATTTAAGAAGACATCTTGAAGACAGAGAATTAGCTTCCACCGGAAAAAAGGCTGAGTTAGTCCAACGACTAAAGAACGCTTTGCTAGAAGAAGGACTAGATCCAGAGACTTATATATTGAAGATGCTGTCCTCTCGTCGATTTCGAAAGTTTCTGGTGACATCGCATCATTAGAGAACAAAGTTTCTGGCGATATTTCGAAAGTTTCCGGCGACATCGCATCATTAGAGAACAAAGTTTCCGGTGACATCGCATCATTGGAGAACAAAGTTTCTGGCGATATTTCGAAAGTTTCCGGCGACATCGCCTCATTAGAAAACAAAGTTTCTAACGAGATTTCTTCTCTGGAAAGTAAAGTTTCTGCTAACATCTCTAAAGTAACTTCCGAGATGTCTGCCCTCGACGATAGAATGTCTTCGCTAAAAAACCAAGTTGCTGCCGATATGTCGGCCTTCGAAGAAAAGATTAAA
Organism: Diabrotica undecimpunctata; assembly: GCF_040954645.1. NCBI lineage: Eukaryota > Metazoa > Arthropoda > Insecta > Coleoptera > Chrysomelidae > Diabrotica > Diabrotica undecimpunctata. The sequence continues at coordinate 11,698 of NW_027311994.1, forward strand.
GAGATGGAAAGGAAGATGGAGGAAACAGGGACAGCAGAGAGAGGAAACAATCCAATTACAGTGGAGACAAAAGAAGAAGAGACGAAATGTAAGTTGGAAACACGGCCGAAATTTGAAGGAAGTGGAGGTTCTGTCCATGTGAAAGTCCCAACTTTCGATGGAAAATCGTCATGGAACAACTACATGAAACAGTTCGAATCAGCCGCAAGAGCAAATGGATGGTCTGAAAAAGAAAAGGCGGTAAATCTGACTATCGCTCTTCGAGGAGATGCCTTAGATGTGCTTCAGACCATAGCCGTAGAGGAGACCGATGATTTCGAACAACTGAAGAAGAGGTTAAATATGCGATATGGCCACGAACATTTGGAGCATGTATATCAGTCGCAGCTTAAAAATCGTAGACAGAAGAAAGATGAGGCTCTTCAAGAATATGAGGTAGATATTGCCAGATTAGTACGATATGCTTATCCAACAGCTCCCGAAGACATGATGGAAAAATTGGCCGTTCAAACGTTTATTGATGGTCTTCGTGATCATGAAATGCAGAGAACACTACGATTAGCTCGTCACAAGACGCTGGTTGATGTCTTATCCGCCGCCCTCGAATACGAGTCAGCTACACAGGCCTCTGGCGGGTACAGTAAAGTTAGGACTGTAAAAGAGGAAGGAGATGAAGATAAACTTGACCAGCTCGTTAATATGATGAAAAGCATGACAAATAAGAAAACGAAGATCATCAGATGCTGGAATTGTGGCGAAATAGGACACGTACGAAGCTGCTGTAAGCACCCTAGGTACGACGCAAATCAAGAAACTCACCATCAGGAAAACTAGAACGGGTCAGCCTTAGGGGGGCAGCTTCGACCCAAAACTTTTCCAAAGACCCTCTCATACTAATAGCTTCTTTGAAATGTCGTGAAGATAGTGTATATGTAGATGGAGACATAAATGGTAAAAAGCATACGTTGTTGGTGGATACCGGAGCGACCAGAACCATTATACGCCCGACAGTTATAAACAGCCGAAAGAAACTGTTACCAACGAGGTTACGACTTCGGACCGCTACACGTGAAAATGCCAACATTCATGGAGAAATCCAGGTACAATTGGGAATTGGGGCAGAAAAGTTTGTCCATACTGTTATAGTTGCTGACATCGAAGAGGATGTTATATTAGGAATGGACGTAATGAATATGCATGGATTCCAATTGGATTTTAAGAATAAGGTAATCAAAGTTGGCAACGAGGAGGTATTTCTCCATCCACATAATGACAACACTGTGCAAGCAGCCATTACAGAAGATACTGTCCTCGACGCATCAAGGAATTTGGATATCGGTTAAAATACTTGGGAATTCCAAGGTTGGCCAAATCCAAATTTCTAATTGATTCGATGCAGGGAAATTCCACTTTCGCTAAGTAAAACAAAGGATTTGTTTTACATAAAAGCAGGTAGATTTTCTCTCATCGGTCAGTCGAGCTTGCCTCTTCTACTGTAGACCTAGTCGGTGCTATTATTGTTCCTACTAAGTTATTGTTTTATTTCTGATTTCTTATATACCATTTTTATTTTAGCATTATTGTATATTCAGACCTTTTCAGGTTAGAATATTACTTTGATCTATATTTGTTCATATACTGATTGTTTGATATTTCAATTGGTTATTTTGATTGTTTATTTTTCTTGTATTTTGTGTCTAAGTTGTTCTTCCGTAAGTTAAGAACACTTAGAAATATTTATCTTGCTTTTTATATTTTATATTTTGATTTGTACTTTGTCTAAGTAGTTCTTTCCGGTAAGTCAAAGAACTCTTAGAAATATTTCTCTGAATATTTGACTTGTTATTTTAATTGTTTGTCTAAGCCGTTCTTTTCCGGTAAGTCAAAGAACTCTTAGAAATATTTTCATAATCATTGTTGCATTATTATTTCCGATATTTTATCTAAGATATTTTTCTTAAGTTAAGAAAATACTTAATACATTTGTTTCTTTCATTTTCTATTTTATGCTAAGTTGTTTCTTCCGTAAGTCAAGAAACACTTAGCAATATTTTCACATCTTTTCTATATTTGATTTTTCTTATTTTCTTTTATAAGTCGTTTCTTCCGTAAGTCAAGAAACACTTATAAATATTTGTGCATTTATTTTACTATATTTGATTCTCTTGTTTATTTTCTATTCTAAGTTGTTTCTTCCGTAAGTCAAGAAACACTTAGACATATTTCTATAATCTGTTTAATTTTTACATTTCTCGTTTTATATTTTGAGTATTTTATTTTTCCACTCTAAGTCGTTTCTTCCGTAACTTAGAAATATTTCCATATTTCTAAGTTAAGAAAATACTTAATACATTTGTTTCTTTCATTTTCTATTTTATGCTAAGTTGTTTCTTCCGTAAGTCAAGAAACACTTAGAAACATTTTTTTCTTTGCATTATATTTTTATACCATTTAATTTAATTGTTTACTAAGTTATTCCTTCTGTAAGCCAAGGAATACTTAGATCATTTTTACCTATCTGTTTTCCATTTTTGCTCTGTTACTTTGTAACTGTTCCTTGGAACCGTTACCTATAACAGATATTTGTCACTGGAACTGTTATTTATAACAGCGGTAGTATTTAACCTTTCTACCAGCGACAAACCAAAGATGGTGAATACCCGATCCAATTCCGGGGATAGGAAGAAGCCCGAAGAGCCGGCGATGGGACCTACAGGCCCAAATGCCCCCTCTCGGCAACATGGCGCCCAACAAAAATCCGAACCCACGACCCCCGGACCGTCTTCAAGCCAGCCTTCAACCGCTGACTTCATAGCTGCACTTATGCAAGCGATGACGGCCCTTTCAACTACCCAAGGCACAATACCACAGATGCCCCAACACACACCTGAGCCACCGAAGCCCAGGATCACTTACATGAAACCACCCCAATTCTCAGGCCTCTCCACTCAACTTCCTGAACAAAGCAGAGAACTTCCTCACCAAATACGATGTCGACGAGGATCAATGGATTGATTACCTAATAGACAATTCTCTCCATGGTGATGCGAAGAAATGGGCCCAGAAATTCTCACATACGGACCTGCCATACGACACGTTCCGAGGCCGCCTCCTGAAGAAGTACAACGATCCCGCTTTACTTTCAGCCCTCACATCCAAACTCCACGGCGAACACCAACGGAAGGACGAACCAACGGAAGACTTCATCAATGGGAAAGCTGCCCTGTTCAGACGTCTCGCCCCGTACACCCCTGAAGACCAGAGATGCATCACAATTGTGAATCAACTGCGACCAGATATCTCGATCTGCCTACGGCTGAACATTCCGAAGACAGAAGAAGACCTCCTATCGATCGCCCAGGGAATGGAAGCAGACACCCGCCGGAATACCGCTCTGAACAAACCCCAGCAACAACCTCAACAGCAAACACAGCAACAGTCACGACAGCAGCGACAATCGTACCGTCCCCACCGGAACAACAACTCCCCACGTCATCCGGAAGCCATTGAAGAGTGGAGGAACCCCAACAATAGACAGTTCAGGATGCCATTAAGGAACCAGCCTCCACCCCCACTGCCTCAGAATCAGTGAAACGCCAACAGGGGCACCAACTAAACCCTGTTGTGAAGATGGTGCCCCAACTGAACCCAATTCAGATGCGACCCTCGACAGCAGGCCTCCCACAACTCCACGGAAGGATCAACCAGCACCGCGTGAAGATTTTGGTCGACACCGGAGCATCTGGGAATTTCATCCACCAGAGGCTGATCCAGAGACGGAACCTGCAACGAGGACCAGGATTGGTTCAACTGGCGTGCACGGACAGCACGTCCCGTACCCTTGGGACTGCTGAAGTCAATATCACCATCGACAACCTCGAATCAACTGTCAACTGCGTTGTAATGGAGACCTTGAACCACGACGTTGTGTTAGGGATGCCTTGGTTAGAACAGGAAGAGGCCAATGTAGACATACCCCGTAAATGTCTACACGTCGGTACCACCTGCAGAACCACAATCTACTGGAAGAACCCAGCTAGACAGCAACCCAAAACCCAACAGTTGGAACCCCATCAAGCTCCAGCCTTCGCCTTCCAACAAGTTGAACGACTGATACAAGAGTACGATGACGTATTCGACGACCGTTTGCGCCAGCCGACCACCAAAGCCACCGAGATGGTCATCGAGGTAACCGATAACCAACCGATCAACGTGAAGCCATACAAATACTCCACGCAGAAGAAACAAATCATGGCCAAGGAGGTGAGAGAGATGCTAGCCGCAGGAGTCATCCGCCCCAGCAAATCTCCTTACAATAGCCCGGTGGTTATTGTAACCAAGAAAGATGGCACCCCCCGTTTCTGCGTGGATTACAGGAAGCTAAACAACGTCACCGTCGACGAAGCCTCCAGTATGCCGCCAATCCACGATTCCATCAAAGAGATCGGTACAGCACAAATCTTTACCACCTTGGATTTGAAAAGCGGATTTTGGCAAGTCCCTCTACACAAGGACTCCAGCCCGAAGACAGCTTTCAGCCTGCCTGACGGTTCTGCCTACGAGTTCACCGTGATGCCCTTCGGTCTGAAGAATGGACCAGCTGTGTTCCAGAAGCTCGTGACTTCAGTCTTCGCAGGATACATAGATATATTCATCAAAGTGTATATGGACGACATCATCATATACTCCGAAGACTGGACCCAACACCAGAACCACCTCCGCCTAGTTCTAGAGAGACTTCGGACACACGGACTATGGGCATCACTAAAGAAGTGTATATTCGCGGCAGACGAACTGGAATACTTAGGGCACAAAATCACCTCCGCCAACACACAACCTCTGGAAAAACACGTGGAGAAGATCAAAGGCTTCGACACTCCACGTACGATGAAACAGCTACGAAGTTTCATCGGGACCGCCAACTGGTTGAGAGATTTCATCCCTCGATTCGCTGACATCATCACGCCTTTGACGGACCTCACCAAGGGCAACAAGAGACGTCTACATTGGACTGATGCCGCAGATGCCGCATTCCAACGTCTCAAGACCGAAATCGAGGGAGATCTCCTACTCCACAGACCAGACGCATCCAGACCTTTCTGCCTCCAGACGGATGCCTCTGACGTCGGCATGGGCGCAGTCCTCTTCCAAGGGACCCAAGATGACAAGAAAGTCATTGCCTATGCCTCCACAAAGTTGAAGCCAGCTGAAACTCGTTACCACATCAACGAGAAGGAGTGCCTCGCATTAGTTTGGGCACTCAAGAAGTACAAACACTTCCTTCAAGATCAGAAATTCACACTATACACAGACAGTCAGGCTCTCTTGTGGCTCCACCGGTTTAAGGAAGACAAGGCCAAACTATCCAGATGGGCCTTGGTACTCCAAGAATTCAACTTCACCACGGTACACATCCCAGGGAAAGTGAATGAGCTTCCTGACCACCTATCCAGGAATCCGACCACCGAGAGAGAAGAAACTGATCAGGATGAAGAAGTGAACAGACTCAGCTGGCCAACAATAGACGCAGAGGAAGACGACTCCTTCCCACTATTATGCATGATGGAAGATGTCGATGACGGTTCTGATACCAACCCCATCCTTGACGACCTGGTCGACTTACCACTCCAAGACAAAATCCGGAGAAGTCACCAAACCCATCATGGTATGCAGCGGTTTCGGAGACGCTATCTGAAGGTCTCCGAACGTGGACCAAGGAACGAGGTCGAAGAAAACCTCCTCAGCGAATTCTCACTGGTCGATGGCGCCGTTTATTACAACGCTGGACCAGATCACAGGACGCTGGTAGTACCCCCATCCCTCCGGACGGACGTGATGAAAGTCTACCACGATTCGGAAGAGGCTAACCATCCAGGACAGGACGAAACCATCCGTGCCATCAAAAACATATATTACTGGCCCACCTTATCAAAGGATGTAAGGACCTACGTCAAGTCCTGCCTAACCTGTCTGAGGACCAAAGCCGCTCCACGACAGCCAGCAGCACCTGTGATGCCCAGAGAACCTACCAATCCCTGGGAGAGAGTGTCTTTCGACATACTAGGACCGTACCCACCAGCCAGAGGGACACGCAATCGCTACATCCTCCTGGCAACAGATTGCCTGAGCAACTGGGTGGAGTACCGCTGCGTCCAATCCACCAAAAGCCGTGATGTCATCCAGTTCCTCCAAGAGGAGATCTGCGGCCGCTGGGGGAAACCAACCACCCTCATTACGGACAACGCAGCCCAATTTCGGACGGACGCATGGGAGAGATTCCTGAGACGGCACAACATCAAAGCCGAACTTAGCCCTATCTTCCACCAGAGGGCCAACCCGGTTGAACGCCGAGCTCAGGAGCTCAAAAAGGGACTCTGCGCCCGATGCAAAACTGCAAATGACCCGAGATGGGAATCCTACCTGGCTGACATCATGTTCAGCCTAAGGACCCGGAGGAACGAGGCCACCCAGGAAACACCCGCTGAACTTCTGCTAGGCTATCTTCCACGGCGCGCAGAAGAAACACAGCGGAAACATCGTCTGGCAAACACCGCAGCCAGACGAGACGAAAGGGTTGCCAGAGCTGTTCAAAAGGCCACGGTATACGCGAGGAACATGGTTCCTGACAACCCTAACGCCCCACCTGCCAGGAGGTTCAGCGAAGGAGAGCAGGTCATGGTGAGGAACCACGTCCGAGGGAACTTCGGACCAACATGGACGGGACCACACACGATCCTGAAGGTCCTAGGCGATCATACCTATGAGGTGCACCGCGACCGGGACGTGAATAGGACCATTCATGTGGATGACATCCGCGCTGCTCCTCCACCTAGGGATGAACCTCCAGAGCAGGATTAAGGTTTATGACGACACGTGTAGATATCAAGGTGAACTGAGTAACCTTATATCTTCACAACGTCGTAAGATCTTCCTCAGGGTGAATTAAGTAGCCCTGACAGAACAGCTGAGGATAACGGGGCCCTGTTACGATACGTTACAGACACCAGAGCGAATCGAGTAACTCTACGTGTTCTGAAACGTCGTAAGGCCCCAGCCGGGTGAATTAAGTAGCCTGGTCGAAAAAACACCCGAACCAACTGGACCACCTGGACCACCGGGACCACCTGGACCACCTGGGCCACCTGGACCACTATAATTTTAAGTATGATATATCTTAAGTTTGAATTGTAGTTGTATTGTATCTTTTGTATTGTATTTGTATTTATATTGTTTTTTTTTTAGGATAAGAACTTCTTACTGTATGTATTTTCGATTTTTTTATCAATAAACTTTCTTTTAGCACCGTTAGGTCTTTCAGAGGAGGGGGGATGTCCTCGACGCATCAAGGAATTTGGATATCGGTTAAAATACTTGGGAATTCCAAGGTTGGCCAAATCCAAATTTCTAATTGATTCGATGCAGGGAAATTCCACTTTCGCTAAGTAAAACAAAGGATTTGTTTTACATAAAAGCAGGTAGATTTTCTCTCATCGGTCAGTCGAGTTTGCCTCTTCTACTGTAGACCTAGTCGGTGCTATTATTGTTCCTACTAAGTTATTGTTTTATTTCTGATTTCTTATATACCATTTTTATTTTAGCATTATTGTATATTCAGACCTTTTCAGGTTAGAATATTACTTTGATCTATATTTGTTCATATACTGATTGTTTGATATTTTAATTGGTTATTTTGATTGTTTATTTTTCTTGTATTTTGTGTCTAAGTTGTTCTTCCGTAAGTTAAGAACACTTAGAAATATTTATCTTGCTTTTTATATTTTATATTTTGATTTGTACTTTGTCTAAGTAGTTCTTTCCGGTAAGTCAAAGAACTCTTAGAAATACTTCTCTGAATATTTGACTTGTTATTTTAATTGTTTGTCTAAGCCGTTCTTTTCCGGTAAGTCAAAGAACTCTTAGAAATATTTTCATAATCATTGTTGCATTATTATTTCCGATATTTTATCTAAGATATTTTTCCTAAGTTAAGAAAATACTTAATACATTTGTTTCTTTCATTTTCTATTTTATGCTAAGTTGTTTCTTCCGTAAGTCAAGAAACACTTAGCAATATTTTCACATCTTTTCTATATTTGATTTTTCTTATTTTCTTTTATAAGTTGTTTCTTCCGTAAGTCAAGAAACACTTAGAAACATTTTTTTCTTTGCATTATATTTTTATACCATTTAATTTAATTGTTTACTAAGTTATTCCTTCTGTAAGCCAAGGAATACTTAGATCATTTTTAACTATCTGTTTTCCATTTTTGCTCTGTTACTTTGTAACTGTTCCTTGGAACCGTTACCTATAACAGATATTTGTCACTGGAACTGTTATTTATAACAGCGGTAGTATTTAACCTTTCTACCAGCGACAAACCAAAGATGGTGAATACCCGATCCAATTCCGGGGATAGGAAGAAGCCCGAAGAGCCGGCGATGGGACCTACAGGCCCAAATGCCCCCTCTCGGCAACAATTAACGAAATTTGATAAAAATCCAATTTTCTACAGTTTTTTCGATTTTCCGGCAAAAAAATGCATAATTTCTGGCCACGTGTTTACATTTGTTTAATCAGCAAGTCACCCTTAATCGAAATAATTCAAATTTTAAACAAAATATACACTTTTAATTTTCACGAAATTTTCAGCAAGTACAAACATCCAGGTGGAAATTTTTCTCACGAACCGTAAGATGTAGGAAAATTCTGAGTATGGCAGAAGAACGAGCGGCCAATTTTATGTAGGAAATGTGTATTCGCTTGACTCTCGGACCAAAATTGACGCCAATATAGCCGATTAACCAAATTTGATAAAAATCCAAGGGTACCCCCTTGGAAAATTTTTTCCAAATTTTCCAGAAAAAAAAATTTTGTTTAATGTTTTGGTACATGCTCTTGGTCCAGCTTATTCCAAACATGTGTTTTTTTCTAATCCCTTAACCCCAGTTTGCCGGAAAAGAGGAAAAATCGAATTAAAAAATTTACAGTTTTTTCGGTTTTCCGGCAAAACGGTCCATAATTTTTAGCCACATGTTTAGATTTTTTTAATCAGCAAGTTACCCTTAATCGAAATAATTCAAATTTTAAACAAAATATTCACTTTTAATTTTCACGAAATTTTCAGCAAGTACAAACATCCAAGTGGAAATTTTTCTCACGAACCGTAAGATGTAGGAAAATTCTGATTATGGCAGAAGCACGAGCGGCCAATTTTATGTAGGAAATGTGTATTCGCTTGACTATCGGACCAAAATTGACGCCAATATAGCCGATTAACGAAATTTGATAAAAATCCAATTTTCTACAGTTTTTTCGATTTTCCGGCAAAAAAATGCATAATTTCTGGCCACGTGTTTACATTTGTTTAATCAGCAAGTCACCCTTAATCGAAATAATTCAAATTTTAAACAAAATATACAGTTTTAATTTTCACGAAATTTTCAGCAAGTACAAACATCCAAGTGGAAATTTTTCTCACGAACCGTAAGATGTAGGAAAATTCTGAATATGGCAGACGAACAAGCGGCCAATTTTATGTAGGAAATGTGTATTCGCTTGACTCTCGGACGAAAATTGACGCCAATATAGCCGATTAACGAAATTTGATAAAAATCCAAGGGTACCCCCTTGGAAAATTTTTTCCAAATTTTCCAGAAAAAAAAATTTTGTTTAATGTTTTGGTACATGCTCTTGGTCCAGCTTATTCCAAACATGTGTTTTTTTCTAATCCCTTAACCCCAGTTTGCCGGAAAAGAGGAAAAATCGAATTAAAAAATTTACAGTTTTTTCGGTTTTCCGGCAAAACGGTCCATAATTTTTAGCCACATGTTTAGATTTTTTTAATCAGCAAGTCACCCTTAATCGAAATAATTCAAATTTTAAACAAAATATTCACTTTTAATTTTCACGAAATTTTCAGCAAGTACAAACATCCAAGTGGAAATTTTTCTCTCGAACCGTAAGATGTAGGAAAATTCTGATTATAGCAGAAGAACAAGCGGCCAATTTTATGTAGGAAATGTGTATTCGCTTGACTATCGGACCAAAATTGACGCCAATATAGCCGATTAACGAAATTTGATAAAAATCCAATTTTCTACAGTTTTTTCGATTTTCCGGCAAAAAAATGCATAATTTCTGGCCACGTGTTTACATTTGTTTAATCAGCAAGTCACCCTTAATCGAAATAATTCAAATTTTAAACAAAATATTCACTTTTAATTTTCACGAAATTTTCAGCAAGTACAAACATCCAAGTGGAAATTTTTCTCACGAACCGTAAGATGTAGGAAAATTCTGATTATGGCAGAAGAACGAGCGGCCAATTTTATGTAGGAAATGTGTATTCGCTTGACTCTCGGACCAAAATTGACGCCAATATAGCCGATTAACGAAATTTGATAAAAATCCAATTTTCTACAGTTTTTTCGATTTTCCGGCAAAAAAATGCATAATTTCTGGCCACGTGTTTCAATTTGTTTAATTAGCAAGTTACCCTTAATCAAAATAATTCAAATTTTAAACAAAATATACACTTTTAATTTTCACGAAATTTTCAGCAAGTACAAACATCCAAGGGGAAATTTTTCTCACGAACCGTAAGATGTAGGAAAATTCTGAGTATGGCAGAAGAACGAGCGGCCAATTTTATGTAGGAAATGTGTATTCGCTTGACTCTCGGATCAAAATTGACGCCAATATAGCCGATTAACCAAATTTGATAAAAATCCAAGGGTACCCCCTTGGAAAATTTTTTCCAAATTTTCCAGAAAAAAAATTTTGTTTAATGTTTTGGTACATGCTCTTGGTCCAGCTTATTCCAAAAATGTGTTTTTTTCTAATCCCTTAACCCCAGTTTGCCGGAAAAGAGGAAAAATCGAATTAAAAAATTTACAGTTTTTTCGGTTTTCCGGCAAAACGGTCCATAATTTTTAGCCACATGTTTAGATTTTTTTAATCAGCAAGTCACCCTTAATCGAAATAATTCAAGTTTTAAACAAAATATTCACTTTTAATTTTCACGAAATTTTCAGCAAGTACAAACATCCAAGTGGAAATTTTTCTCACGAACCGTAAGATGTAGGAAAATTCTGATTATGGCAGAAGAACGAGCGGCCAATTTTATGTAGGAAATGTGTATTCGCTTGACTATCGGACCAAAATTGACGCCAATATAGCCGATTAACGAAATTTGATAAAAATCCAATTTTCTACAGTTTTTTCGATTTTCCGGCAAAAAAATGCATAATTTCTGGCCACGTGTTTACATTTGTTTAATCAGCAAGTCACCCTTAATCGAAATAATTCAAATTTTAAACAAAATATACAGTTTTAATTTTCACGAAATTTTCAGCAAGTACAAACATCCAAGTGGAAATTTTTCTCACGAACCGTAAGATGTAGGAAAATTCTGAGTATGGCAGACGAACGAGCGGCCAATTTTATGTAGGAAATGTGTATTCGCTTGACTCTCGGACCAAAATTGACGCCAATATAGCCGATTAACGAAATTTGATAAAAATCCAAGGGTACCCCCTTGGAAAAATTTTTCCAAATTTTCCAGAAAAAAAAATTTTGTTTAATGTTTTGGTACATGCTCTTGGTCCAGCTTATTCCAAACATGTGTTTTTTTCTAATCCCTTAACCCCAGTTTGCCGGAAAAGAGGAAAAATCGAATTAAAAAATTTACAGTTTTTTCGGTTTTCCGGCAAAACGGTCCATAATTTTTAGCCACATGTTAAGATTTTTTTAATCAGCAAGTCACCCTTAATCGAAATAATTCAAATTTCAAACAAAATATTCACTTTTAATTTTCACGAAATTTTCAGCAAGTACAAACATCCAAGTGGAAATTTTTCTCTCGAACCGTAAGATGTAGGAAAATTCTGATTATAGCAGAAGAACGAGCGGCCAATTTTATGTAGGAAATGTGTATTCGCTTGACTATCGGACCAAAATTGACGCCAATATAGCCGATTAACGAAATTTGATAAAAATCCAATTTTCTACAGTTTTTTCGATTTTCCGGCAAAAAAATGCATAATTTCTGGCCACGTGTTTACATTTGTTTAATCAGCAAGTCACCCTTAATCGAAATAATTCAAATTTTAAACAAAATATACACTTTTAATTTTCACGAAATTTTCAGCAAGTACAAATATCCAAGTGGAAATTTTTCTCACGAACCGTAAGATGTAGGAAAATTCTGAGTATGGCAGAAGAACGAGCGGCCAATTTTATGTAGGAAATGTGTATTGAAATGTGCTTGACTCTCGGACCAAAATTGACGCCAATATAGCCGATTAACCAAATTTGATAAAAATCCAAGGGTACACCCTTGGAAAATTTTTTCCAAATTTTCCAGAAAAAAAAATTTTGTTTAATGTTTTGGTACATGCTCTTGGTCCAGCTTATTTCAAACATGTGTTTTTTTTTAATCCCTTAACCCCAGTTTGCCGGAAAAGAGGAAAAATCGAATTAAAAAATTTACAGTTTTTTCGGTTTTCCGGCAAAACGGTCCATAATTTTTAGCCACATGTTTAGATTTTTTTAATCAGCAGGTCACCCTTAATCGAAATAATTCAAATTTTAAACAAAATATTCACTTTTAATTTTCACGAAATTTTCAGCAAGTACAAACATCCAAGTGGAAATTTTTCTCACGAATCGTAAGATGTAGGAAAATTCTGATTATGGCAGAAGAACGAGCGGCCAATTTTATGTAGGAAATGTGTATTCGCTTGACTATCGGACCAAAATTGACGCCAATATAGCCGATTAACGAAATTTGATAAAAATCCAATTTTCTACAGTTTTTTCGATTTTCCGGCAAAAAAATGCATAATTTCTGGCCACGTGTTTACATTTGTTTAATCAGCAAGTCACCCTTAATCGAAATAATTCAAATTTTAAACAAAATATACAGTTTTAATTTTCACGAAATTTTCAGCAAGTACAAACATCCAAGTGGAAATTTTACTCACGAACCGTAAGATGTAGGAAAATTCTGAGTATGGCAGACGAACGAGCGGCCAATTTTATGTAGGAAATGTGTATTCGCTTGACTCTCGGACCAAAATTGACGCCAATATAGCCGATTAACGAAATTTGATAAAAATCCAAGGGTACCCCCTTGGAAAAATTTTTCCAAATTTTCCAGAAAAAAAAATTTTGTTTAATGTTTTGGTACATGCTCTTGGTCCAGCTTATTCCAAACATGTGTTTTTTTCTAATCCCTTAACCCCAGTTTGCCGGAAAAGAGGAAAAATCGAATTAAAAAATTTACAGTTTTTTCGGTTTTCCGGCAAAACGGTCCATAATTTTTAGCCACATGTTTAGATTTTTTTAATCAGCAAGTCACCCTTAATCGAAATAATTCAAATTTCAAACAAAATATTCACTTTTAATTTTCACGAAATTTTCAGCAAGTACAAACATCCAAGTGGAAATTTTTCTCTCGAACCGTAAGATGTAGGAAAATTCTGATTATAGCAGAAGAACGAGCGGCCAATTTTATGTAGGAAATGTGTATTCGCTTGACTATCGGACCAAAATTGACGCCAATATAGCCGATTAACGAAATTTGATAAAAATCCAATTTTCTACAGTTTTTTCGATTTTCCGGCAAAAAAATGCATAATTTCTGGCCACGTGTTTACATTTGTTTAATCAGCAAGTCACCCTTAATCGAAATAATTCAAATTTTAAACAAAATATACACTTTTAATTTTCACGAAATTTTCAGCAAGTACAAATATCCAAGTGGAAATTTTTCTCACGAACCGTAAGATGTAGGAAAATTCTGAGTATGGCAGAAGAACGAGCGGCCAATTTTATGTAGGAAATGTGTATTGAAATGTGCTTGACTCTCGGACCAAAATTGACGCCAATATAGCCGATTACCGAAATTTGATAAAAATCCAATTTTCTACAGTTTTTTCGATTTTCCGGCAAAAAAATGCATAACTTCTGGCCACGTGTTTACATTTGTTTAATCAGCAAGTCACCCTTAATCGAAATAATTTAAATTTTAAACAAAATATTCAGTTTTAATTTTCACGAAATTTTCAGCAAGTACAAACATCCAAGTGGAAATTTTTCTCACGAACCGTAAGATGTAGGAAAATTCTAAGTATGGCAGACGAACGAGCGGCCAATTTTATGTAGGAAATGTGTATTCGCTTGACTCTCGGACCAAAATTGACGCCAATATAGCCGATTAACGAAATTTGATAAAAATCCAAGGGTACCCCCTTGGAAAATTTTTTCCAAATTTTCCAGAAAAAAAAAAATTTTGTTTAATGTTTTGGTACATGCTCTTGGTCCAGCTTATTCCAAACATGTGTTTTTTTCTAATCCCTTAACCCCAGTTTGCCGGAAAAGAGGAAAAATCGAATTAAAAAATTTACAGTTTTTTCGGTTTTCCGGCAAAACGGTCAATAATTTTTAGCCACATGTCTAGATTTTTTTAATCAGCAAGTCACCCTTAATCGAAATAATTCAAATTTTAAACAAAATATTCACTTTTAATTTTCACGAAATTTTCAGCAAGTACAAACATCCAAGTGGAAATTTTTCTCACGAACCGTAAGATGTAGGAAAATTCAGAGTATGGCAGAAGAACGAGCGGCCAATTTTATGTAGGAAATGTGTATTCGCTTGACTCTCGGACCAAAATTGACGCCAATATAGCCGATTAACGAAATTTGATAAAAATCCAATTTTCTACAGTTTTTTCGATTTTCCGGCAAAAAAATGCATAATTTCTGGCCACGTGTTTACATTTGTTTAATCAGCAAGTTACCCTTAATCGAAATAATTCAAATTTTAAACAAAATATACACTTTTAATTTTCACGAAATTTTCAGCAAGTACAAACATTAAAGTGGAAATTTTTTTCACGAACCGTAAGATGTAGGAAAATTCTGATTATGGCAGAAGAACGAGCGGCCAATTTTATGTAGGAAATGTGTATTGAAATGTGCTTGACTCTCGGACCAAAATTGACGCCAATATAGCCGATTAACCAAATTTGATAAAAATCCAAGGGTACACCCTTGGAAAATTTTTTCCAAATTTTCCAGAAAAAAAAATTTTGTTTAATGTTTTGGTACATGCTCTTGGTCCAGCTTATTTCAAACATGTGTTTTTTTTTAATCCCTTAACCCCAGTTTGCCGGAAAAGAGGAAAAGTCGAATTAAAAAATTTACAGTTTTTTCGGTTTTCCGGCAAAACGGTCCATAATTTTTAGCCACATGTTTGGATTTTTTTAATCAGCAGGTCACCCTTAATCGAAATAATTCAAATTTTAAACAAAATATTCACTTTTAATTTTCACGAAATTTTCAGCAAGTACAAACATCCAAGTGGAAATTTTTCTCACGAACCGTAAGATGTAGGAAAATTCTGATTATGGCAGAAGAACGAGCGGCCAATTTTATGTAGGAAATGTGTATTCGCTTGACTATCGGACCAAAATTGACGCCAATATAGCCGATTAACGAAATTTGATAAAAATCCAATTTTCTACAGTTTTTTCGATTTTCCGGCAAAAAAATGCATAACTTCTGGCCACGTGTTTACATTTGTTTAACCAGCAAGTCACCCTTAATCGAAATAATTTAAATTTTAAACAAAATATACAGTTTTAATTTTCACGAAATTTTCAGCAAGTACAAACATCCAAGTGGAAATTTTGCTCACGAACCGTAAGATGTAGGAAAATTCTGAGTATTGCAGACGAACGAGCGGCCAATTTTATGTAGGAAATGTGTATTCGCTTGACTCTCGGACCAAAATTGACGCCAATATAGCCGATTAACGAAATTTGATAAAAATCCAAGGGTACCCCCTTGGAAAATTTTTTCCAAATTTTCCAGAAAAAAAAAAATTTTGTTTAATGTTTTGGTACATGCTCTTGGTCCAGCTTATTCCAAACATGTGTTTTTTTCTAATCCCTTAACCCCATTTTGCCGGAAAAGAGGAAAAATCGAATTAAAAAATTTACAGTTTTTTCGGTTTTCCGGCAAAACGGTCAATAATTTTTAGCCACATGTCTAGATTTTTTTAATCAGCAAGTCACCCTTAATCGAAATAATTCAAATTTTAAACAAAATATTCACTTTTAATTTTCACGAAATTTTCAGCAAGTACAAACATCCAAGTGGAAATTTTTCTCACGAACCGTAAGATGTAGGAAAATTCAGAGTATGGCAGAAGAACGAGCGGCCAATTTTATGTAGGAAATGTGTATTCGCTTGACTCTCGGACCAAAATTGACGCCAATATAGCCGATTAACGAAATTTGATAAAAATCCAATTTTCTACAGTTTTTTCGATTTTCCGGCAAAAAAATGCATAATTTCTGGCCACGTGTTTACATTTGTTTAATCAGCAAGTTACCCTTAATCGAAATAATTCAAATTTTAAACAAAATATACACTTTTAATTTTCACGAAATTTTCAGCAAGTACAAACATTAAAGTGGAAATTTTTTTCACGAACCGTAAGATGTAGGAAAATTCTGATTATGGCAGAAGAACGAGCAGCCAATTTTATGTAGGAAATGTGTATTCGCTTGACTCTCGGACCAAAATTGACGCCAATATAGCCGATTAACGAAATTTGATAAAAATCCAATTTTCTACAGTTTTTTCGATTTTCCGGCAAAAAAATGCATAATTTCTGGCCACGTGTTTACATTTGTTTAATCAGCAAGTCACCCTTAATCGAAATAATTCAAATTTTAAACAAAATATACACTTTTACTTTTCACGAAATTTTCAGCAAGTACAAACATCCAAGTGGAAATTTTTCTCACGAACCGTAAGATGTAGGAAAATTCTAAGTATGGCAGACGAACGAGCGGCCAATTTTATGTAGGAAATGTGTATTCGCTTGACTCTCGGACCAAAATTGACGCCAATATAGCCGATTAACGAAATTTGATAAAAATCCAAGGGTACCCCCTTGGAAAAATTTTTCCAAATTTTCCAGAAAAAAAAATTTTGTTTAATGTTTTGGTACATGCTCTTGGTCCAGCTTATTCCAAACATGTGTTTTTTTCTAATCCCTTAACCCCAGTTTGCCGGAAAAGAGGAAAAATCGAATTAAAAAATTTACAGTTTTTTCGGTTTTCCGGCAAAACGGTCCATAATTTTTAGCCACATGTTAAGATTTTTTTAATCAGCAAGTCACCCTTAATCGAAATAATTCAAATTTCAAACAAAATATTCACTTTTAATTTTCACGAAATTTTCAGCAAGTACAAACATCCAAGTGGAAATTTTTCTCTCGAACCGTAAGATGTAGGAAAATTCTGATTATAGCAGAAGAACGAGCGGCCAATTTTATGTAGGAAATGTGTATTCGCTTGACTATCGGACCAAAATTGACGCCAATATAGCCGATTAACGAAATTTGATAAAAATCCAATTTTCTACAGTTTTTTCGATTTTCCGGCAAAAA
Organism: Diabrotica undecimpunctata; assembly: GCF_040954645.1. Lineage (NCBI taxonomy): Eukaryota > Metazoa > Arthropoda > Insecta > Coleoptera > Chrysomelidae > Diabrotica > Diabrotica undecimpunctata. The sequence continues at coordinate 29,165 of NW_027311994.1, forward strand.
AATGCATAATTTCTGGCCACGTGTTTACATTTGTTTAATCAGCAAGTTACCCTTAATCGAAATAATTCAAATTTTAAACAAAATATACACTTTTAATTTTCACGAAATTTTCAGCAAGTACAAATATCCAAGTGGAAATTTTTCTCACGAACCGTAAGATGTAGGAAAATTCTGAGTATGGCAGAAGAACGAGCGGCCAATTTTATGTAGGAAATGTGTATTGAAATGTGCTTGACTCTCGGACCAAAATTGACGCCAATATAGCCGATTAACCAAATTTGATAAAAATCCAAGGGTACACCCTTGGAAAATTTTTTCCAAATTTTCCAGAAAAAAAAATTTTGTTTAATGTTTTGGTACATGCTCTTGGTCCAGCTTATTTCAAACATGTGTTTTTTTTTAATCCCTTAACCCCAGTTTGCCGGAAAAGAGGAAAAATCGAATTAAAAAATTTACAGTTTTTTCGGTTTTCCGGCAAAACGGTCCATAATTTTTAGCCACATGTTTAGATTTTTTTAATCAGCAGGTCACCCTTAATCGAAATAATTCAAATTTTAAACAAAATATTCACTTTTAATTTTCACGAAATTTTCAGCAAGTACAAACATCCAAGTGGAAATTTTTCTCACGAATCGTAAGATGTAGGAAAATTCTGATTATGGCAGAAGAACGAGCGGCCAATTTTATGTAGGAAATGTGTATTCGCTTGACTATCGGACCAAAATTGACGCCAATATAGCCGATTAACGAAATTTGATAAAAATCCAATTTTCTACAGTTTTTTCGATTTTCCGGCAAAAAAATGCATAATTTCTGGCCACGTGTTTACATTTGTTTAATCAGCAAGTCACCCTTAATCGAAATAATTCAAATTTTAAACAAAATATACAGTTTTAATTTTCACGAAATTTTCAGCAAGTACAAACATCCAAGTGGAAATTTTACTCACGAACCGTAAGATGTAGGAAAATTCTGAGTATGGCAGACGAACGAGCGGCCAATTTTATGTAGGAAATGTGTATTCGCTTGACTCTCGGACCAAAATTGACGCCAATATAGCCGATTAACGAAATTTGATAAAAATCCAAGGGTACCCCCTTGGAAAAATTTTTCCAAATTTTCCAGAAAAAAAAATTTTGTTTAATGTTTTGGTACATGCTCTTGGTCCAGCTTATTCCAAACATGTGTTTTTTTCTAATCCCTTAACCCCAGTTTGCCGGAAAAGAGGAAAAATCGAATTAAAAAATTTACAGTTTTTTCGGTTTTCCGGCAAAACGGTCCATAATTTTTAGCCACATGTTTAGATTTTTTTAATCAGCAAGTCACCCTTAATCGAAATAATTCAAATTTCAAACAAAATATTCACTTTTAATTTTCACGAAATTTTCAGCAAGTACAAACATCCAAGTGGAAATTTTTCTCTCGAACCGTAAGATGTAGGAAAATTCTGATTATAGCAGAAGAACGAGCGGCCAATTTTATGTAGGAAATGTGTATTCGCTTGACTATCGGACCAAAATTGACGCCAATATAGCCGATTAACGAAATTTGATAAAAATCCAATTTTCTACAGTTTTTTCGATTTTCCGGCAAAAAAATGCATAATTTCTGGCCACGTGTTTACATTTGTTTAATCAGCAAGTCACCCTTAATCGAAATAATTCAAATTTTAAACAAAATATACACTTTTAATTTTCACGAAATTTTCAGCAAGTACAAATATCCAAGTGGAAATTTTTCTCACGAACCGTAAGATGTAGGAAAATTCTGAGTATGGCAGAAGAACGAGCGGCCAATTTTATGTAGGAAATGTGTATTGAAATGTGCTTGACTCTCGGACCAAAATTGACGCCAATATAGCCGATTAACCAAATTTGATAAAAATCCAAGGGTACACCCTTGGAAAATTTTTTCCAAATTTTCCAGAAAAAAAAATTTTGTTTAATGTTTTGGTACATGCTCTTGGTCCAGCTTATTTCAAACATGTGTTTTTTTTTAATCCCTTAACCCCAGTTTGCCGGAAAAGAGGAAAAATCGAATTAAAAAATTTACAGTTTTTTCGGTTTTCCGGCAAAACGGTCCATAATTTTTAGCCACATGTTTAGATTTTTTTAATCAGCAGGTCACCCTTAATCGAAATAATTCAAATTTTAAACAAAATATTCACTTTTAATTTTCACGAAATTTTCAGCAAGTACAAACATCCAAGTGGAAATTTTTCTCACGAATCGTAAGATGTAGGAAAATTCTGATTATGGCAGAAGAACGAGCGGCCAATTTTATGTAGAAAATGTGTATTCGCTTGACTATCGGACCAAAATTGACGCCAATATAGCCGATTACCGAAATTTGATAAAAATCCAATTTTCTACAGTTTTTTCGATTTTCCGGCAAAAAAATGCATAACTTCTGGCCACGTGTTTACATTTGTTTAATCAGCAAGTCACCCTTAATCGAAATAATTTAAATTTTAAACAAAATATTCAGTTTTAATTTTCACGAAATTTTCAGCAAGTACAAACATCCAAGTGGAAATTTTTCTCACGAACCGTAAGATGTAGGAAAATTCTAAGTATGGCAGACGAACGAGCGGCCAATTTTATGTAGGAAATGTGTATTCGCTTGACTCTCGGACCAAAATTGACGCCAATATAGCCGATTAACGAAATTTGATAAAAATCCAAGGGTACCCCCTTGGAAAATTTTTTCCAAATTTTCCAGAAAAAAAAAAATTTTGTTTAATGTTTTGGTACATGCTCTTGGTCCAGGTTATTCCAAACATGTGTTTTTTTCTAATCCCTTAACCCCAGTTTGCCGGAAAAGAGGAAAAATCGAATTAAAAAATTTACAGTTTTTTCGGTTTTCCGGCAAAACGGTCAATAATTTTTAGCCACATGTCTAGATTTTTTTAATCAGCAAGTCACCCTTAATCGAAATAATTCAAATTTTAAACAAAATATTCACTTTTAATTTTCACGAAATTTTCAGCAAGTACAAACATCCAAGTGGAAATTTTTCTCACGAACCGTAAGATGTAGGAAAATTCAGAGTATGGCAGAAGAACGAGCGGCCAATTTTATGTAGGAAATGTGTATTCGCTTGACTCTCGGACCAAAATTGACGCCAATATAGCCGATTAACGAAATTTGATAAAAATCCAATTTTCTACAGTTTTTTCGATTTTCCGGCAAAAAAATGCATAATTTCTGGCCACGTGTTTACATTTGTTTAATCAGCAAGTTACCCTTAATCGAAATAATTCAAATTTTAAACAAAATATACACTTTTAATTTTCACGAAATTTTCAGCAAGTACAAACATTAAAGTGGAAATTTTTTTCACGAACCGTAAGATGTAGGAAAATTCTGATTATGGCAGAAGAACGAGCGGCCAATTTTATGTAGGAAATGTGTATTGAAATGTGCTTGACTCTCGGACCAAAATTGACGCCAATATAGCCGATTAACCAAATTTGATAAAAATCCAAGGGTGCACCCTTGGAAAATTTTTTCCAAATTTTCCAGAAAAAAAAATTTTGTTTAATGTTTTGGTACATGCTCTTGGTCCAGCTTATTTCAAACATGTGTTTTTTTTTAATCCCTTAACCCCAGTTTGCCGGAAAAGAGGAAAAGTCGAATTAAAAAATTTACAGTTTTTTCGGTTTTCCGGCAAAACGGTCCATAATTTTTAGCCACATGTTTAGATTTTTTTAATCAGCAGGTCACCCTTAATCGAAATAATTCAAATTTTAAACAAAATATTCACTTTTAATTTTCACGAAATTTTCAGCAAGTACAAACATCCAAGTGGAAATTTTTCTCACGAACCGTAAGATGTAGGAAAATTCTGATTATGGCAGAAGAACGAGCGGCCAATTTTATGTAGGAAATGTGTATTCGCTTGACTATCGGACCAAAATTGACGCCAATATAGCCGATTAACGAAATTTGATAAAAATCCAATTTTCTACAGTTTTTTCGATTTTCCGGCAAAAAAATGCATAACTTCTGGCCACGTGTTTACATTTGTTTAACCAGCAAGTCACCCTTAATCGAAATAATTTAAATTTTAAACAAAATATACAGTTTTAATTTTCACGAAATTTTCAGCAAGTACAAACATCCAAGTGGAAATTTTGCTCACGAACCGTAAGATGTAGGAAAATTCTGAGTATTGCAGACGAACGAGCGGCCAATTTTATGTAGGAAATGTGTATTCGCTTGACTCTCGGACCAAAATTGACGCCAATATAGCCGATTAACGAAATTTGATAAAAATCCAAGGGTACCCCCTTGGAAAATTTTTTCCAAATTTTCCAGAAAAAAAAAAATTTTGTTTAATGTTTTGGTACATGCTCTTGGTCCAGCTTATTCCAAACATGTGTTTTTTTCTAATCCCTTAACCCCATTTTGCCGGAAAAGAGGAAAAATCGAATTAAAAAATTTACAGTTTTTTCGGTTTTCCGGCAAAACGGTCAATAATTTTTAGCCACATGTCTAGATTTTTTTAATCAGCAAGTCACCCTTAATCGAAATAATTCAAATTTTAAACAAAATATTCACTTTTAATTTTCACGAAATTTTCAGCAAGTACAAACATCCAAGTGGAAATTTTTCTCACGAACCGTAAGATGTAGGAAAATTCAGAGTATGGCAGAAGAACGAGCGGCCAATTTTATGTAGGAAATGTGTATTCGCTTGACTCTCGGACCAAAATTGACGCCAATATAGCCGATTAACGAAATTTGATAAAAATCCAATTTTCTACAGTTTTTTCGATTTTCCGGCAAAAAAATGCATAATTTCTGGCCACGTGTTTACATTTGTTTAATCAGCAAGTTACCCTTAATCGAAATAATTCAAATTTTAAACAAAATATACACTTTTAATTTTCACGAAATTTTCAGCAAGTACAAACATTAAAGTGGAAATTTTTTTCACGAACCGTAAGATGTAGGAAAATTCTGATTATGGCAGAAGAACGAGCAGCCAATTTTATGTAGGAAATGTGTATTCGCTTGACTCTCGGACCAAAATTGACGCCAATATAGCCGATTAACGAAATTTGATAAAAATCCAATTTTCTACAGTTTTTTCGATTTTCCGGCAAAAAAATGCATAATTTCTGGCCACGTGTTTACATTTGTTTAATCAGCAAGTCACCCTTAATCGAAATAATTCAAATTTTAAACAAAATATACACTTTTACTTTTCACGAAATTTTCAGCAAGTACAAACATCCAAGTGGAAATTTTTCTCACGAACCGTAAGATGTAGGAAAATTCTAAGTATGGCAGACGAACGAGCGGCCAATTTTATGTAGGAAATGTGTATTCGCTTGACTCTCGGACCAAAATTGACGCCAATATAGCCGATTAACGAAATTTGATAAAAATCCAAGGGTACCCCCTTGGAAAAATTTTTCCAAATTTTCCAGAAAAAAAAATTTTGTTTAATGTTTTGGTACATGCTCTTGGTCCAGCTTATTCCAAACATGTGTTTTTTTCTAATCCCTTAACCCCAGTTTGCCGGAAAAGAGGAAAAATCGAATTAAAAAATTTACAGTTTTTTCGGTTTTCCGGCAAAACGGTCCATAATTTTTAGCCACATGTTAAGATTTTTTTAATCAGCAAGTCACCCTTAATCGAAATAATTCAAATTTCAAACAAAATATTCACTTTTAATTTTCACGAAATTTTCAGCAAGTACAAACATCCAAGTGGAAATTTTTCTCTCGAACCGTAAGATGTAGGAAAATTCTGATTATAGCAGAAGAACGAGCGGCCAATTTTATGTAGGAAATGTGTATTCGCTTGACTATCGGACCAAAATTGACGCCAATATAGCCGATTAACGAAATTTGATAAAAATCCAATTTTCTACAGTTTTTTCGATTTTCCGGCAAAAAAATGCATAATTTCTGGCCACGTGTTTACATTTGTTTAATCAGCAAGTTACCCTTAATCGAAATAATTCAAATTTTAAACAAAATATACACTTTTAATTTTCACGAAATTTTCAGCAAGTACAAATATCCAAGTGGAAATTTTTCTCACGAACCGTAAGATGTAGGAAAATTCTGAGTATGGCAGAAGAACGAGCGGCCAATTTTATGTAGGAAATGTGTATTGAAATGTGCTTGACTCTCGGACCAAAATTGACGCCAATATAGCCGATTAACCAAATTTGATAAAAATCCAAGGGTACACCCTTGGAAAATTTTTTCCAAATTTTCCAGAAAAAAAAATTTTGTTTAATGTTTTGGTACATGCTCTTGGTCCAGCTTATTTCAAACATGTGTTTTTTTTTAATCCCTTAACCCCAGTTTGCCGGAAAAGAGGAAAAATCGAATTAAAAAATTTACAGTTTTTTCGGTTTTCCGGCAAAACGGTCCATAATTTTTAGCCACATGTTTAGATTTTTTTAATCAGCAGGTCACCCTTAATCGAAATAATTCAAATTTTAAACAAAATATTCACTTTTAATTTTCACGAAATTTTCAGCAAGTACAAACATCCAAGTGGAAATTTTTCTCACGAATCGTAAGATGTAGGAAAATTCTGATTATGGCAGAAGAACGAGCGGCCAATTTTATGTAGAAAATGTGTATTCGCTTGACTATCGGACCAAAATTGACGCCAATATAGCCGATTACCGAAATTTGATAAAAATCCAATTTTCTACAGTTTTTTCGATTTTCCGGCAAAAAAATGCATAACTTCTGGCCACGTGTTTACATTTGTTTAATCAGCAAGTCACCCTTAATCGAAATAATTTAAATTTTAAACAAAATATTCAGTTTTAATTTTCACGAAATTTTCAGCAAGTACAAACATCCAAGTGGAAATTTTTCTCACGAACCGTAAGATGTAGGAAAATTCTAAGTATGGCAGACGAACGAGCGGCCAATTTTATGTAGGAAATGTGTATTCGCTTGACTCTCGGACCAAAATTGACGCCAATATAGCCGATTAACGAAATTTGATAAAAATCCAAGGGTACCCCCTTGGAAAATTTTTTCCAAATTTTCCAGAAAAAAAAAAATTTTGTTTAATGTTTTGGTACATGCTCTTGGTCCAGCTTATTCCAAACATGTGTTTTTTTCTAATCCCTTAACCCCAGTTTGCCGGAAAAGAGGAAAAATCGAATTAAAAAATTTACAGTTTTTTCGGTTTTCCGGCAAAACGGTCAATAATTTTTAGCCACATATCTAGATTTTTTTAATCAGCAAGTCACCCTTAATCGAAATAATTCAAATTTTAAACAAAATATTCACTTTTAATTTTCACGAAATTTTCAGCAAGTACAAACATCCAAGTGGAAATTTTTCTCACGAACCGTAAGATGTAGGAAAATTCAGAGTATGGCAGAAGAACGAGCGGCCAATTTTATGTAGGAAATGTGTATTCGCTTGACTCTCGGACCAAAATTGACGCCAATATAGCCGATTAACGAAATTTGATAAAAATCCAATTTTCTACAGTTTTTTCGATTTTCCGGCAAAAAAATGCATAATTTCTGGCCACGTGTTTACATTTGTTTAATCAGCAAGTTACCCTTAATCGAAATAATTCAAATTTTAAACAAAATATACACTTTTAATTTTCACGAAATTTTCAGTAAGTACAAACATTAAAGTGGAAATTTTTTTCACGAACCGTAAGATGTAGGAAAATTCTGATTATGGCAGAAGAACGAGCGGCCAATTTTATGTAGGAAATGTGTATTGAAATGTGCTTGACTCTCGGACCAAAATTGACGCCAATATAGCCGATTAACCAAATTTGATAAAAATCCAAGGGTACACCCTTGGAAAATTTTTTCCAAATTTTCCAGAAAAAAAAATTTTGTTTAATGTTTTGGTACATGCTCTTGGTCCAGCTTATTTCAAACATGTGTTTTTTTTTAATCCCTTAACCCCAGTTTGCCGGAAAAGAGGAAAAGTCGAATTAAAAAATTTACAGTTTTTTCGGTTTTCCGGCAAAACGGTCCATAATTTTTAGCCACATGTTTAGATTTTTTTAATCAGCAGGTCACCCTTAATCGAAATAATTCAAATTTTAAACAAAATATTCACTTTTAATTTTCACGAAATTTTCAGCAAGTACAAACATCCAAGTGGAAATTTTTCTCACGAACCGTAAGATGTAGGAAAATTCTGATTATGGCAGAAGAACGAGCGGCCAATTTTATGTAGGAAATGTGTATTCGCTTGACTATCGGACCAAAATTGACGCCAATATAGCCGATTAACGAAATTTGATAAAAATCCAATTTTCTACAGTTTTTTCGATTTTCCGGCAAAAAAATGCATAACTTCTGGCCACGTGTTTACATTTGTTTAACCAGCAAGTCACCCTTAATCGAAATAATTTAAATTTTAAACAAAATATACAGTTTTAATTTTCACGAAATTTTCAGCAAGTACAAACATCCAAGTGGAAATTTTTCTCACGAACCGTAAGATGTAGGAAAATTCTGAGTATTGCAGACGAACGAGCGGCCAATTTTATGTAGGAAATGTGTATTCGCTTGACTCTCGGACCAAAATTGACGCCAATATAGCCGATTAACGAAATTTGATAAAAATCCAATTTTCTACAGTTTTTTCGATTTTCCGGCAAAAAAATGCATAACTTCTGGCCACGTGTTTACATTTGTTTAATCAGCAAGTCACCCTTAATCGAAATAATTTAAATTTTAAACAAAATATTCAGTTTTAATTTTCACGAAATTTTCAGCAAGTACAAACATCCAAGTGGAAATTTTTCTCACGAACCGTAAGATGTAGGAAAATTCTAAGTATGGCAGACGAACGAGCGGCCAATTTTATGTAGGAAATGTGTATTCGCTTGACTCTCGGACCAAAATTGACGCCAATATAGCCGATTAACGAAATTTGATAAAAATCCAAGGGTACCCCCTTGGAAAATTTTTTCCAAATTTTCCAGAAAAAAAAAAAATTTGTTTAATGTTTTGGTACATGCTCTTGGTCCAGCTTATTCCAAACATGTGTTTTTTTCTAATCCCTTAACCCCAGTTTGCCGGAAAAGAGGAAAAATCGAATTAAAAAATTTACAGTTTTTTCGGTTTTCCGGCAAAACGGTCAATAATTTTTAGCCACATGTCTAGATTTTTTTAATCAGCAAGTCACCCTTAATCGAAATAATTCAAATTTTAAACAAAATATTCACTTTTAATTTTCACGAAATTTTCAGCAAGTACAAACATCCAAGTGGAAATTTTTCTCACGAACCGTAAGATGTAGGAAAATTCTAAGTATGGCAGACGAACGAGCGGCCAATTTTATGTAGGAAATGTGTATTCGCTTGACTCTCGGACCAAAATTGACGCCAATATAGCCGATTAACGAAATTTGATAAAAATCCAAGAGTACACCCTTGGAAAATTTTTTCCAAATTTTCCAGAAAAAAAAATTTTGTTTAATGTTTTGGTACATGCTCTTGGTCCAGCTTATTTCAAACATGTGTTTTTTTTTAATCCCTTAACCCAGTTTGCCGGAAAAGAGGAAAAGTCGAATTAAAAAATTTACAGTTTTTTCGGTTTTCCGGCAAAACGGTCCATAATTTTTAGCCACATGTTTAGATTTTTTTAATCAGCAGGTCACCCTTAATCGAAATAATTCAAATTTTAAACAAAATATTCACTTTTAATTTTCACGAAATTTTCAGCAAGTACAAACATCCAAGTGGAAATTTTTCTCACGAACCGTAAGATGTAGGAAAATTCTGATTATGGCAGAAGAACGAGCGGCCAATTTTATGTAGGAAATGTGTATTCGCTTGACTATCGGACCAAAATTGACGCCAATATAGCCGATTAACGAAATTTGATAAAAATCCAATTTTCTACAGTTTTTTCGATTTTCCGGCAAAAAAATGCATAACTTCTGGCCACGTGTTTACATTTGTTTAACCAGCAAGTCACCCTTAATCGAAATAATTTAAATTTTAAACAAAATATACAGTTTTAATTTTCACGAAATTTTCAGCAAGTACAAACATCCAAGTGGAAATTTTTCTCACGAACCGTAAGATGTAGGAAAATTCTGAGTATTGCAGACGAACGAGCGGCCAATTTTATGTAGGAAATGTGTATTCGCTTGACTCTCGGACCAAAATTGACGCCAATATAGCCGATTAACGAAATTTGATAAAAATCCAATTTTCTACAGTTTTTTCGATTTTCCGGCAAAAAAATGCATAACTTCTGGCCACGTGTTTACATTTGTTTAATCAGCAAGTCACCCTTAATCGAAATAATTTAAATTTTAAACAAAATATTCAGTTTTAATTTTCACGAAATTTTCAGCAAGTACAAACATCCAAGTGGAAATTTTTCTCACGAACCGTAAGATGTAGGAAAATTCTAAGTATGGCAGACGAACGAGCGGCCAATTTTATGTAGGAAATGTGTATTCGCTTGACTCTCGGACCAAAATTGACGCCAATATAGCCGATTAACGAAATTTGATAAAAATCCAAGGGTACCCCCTTGGAAAATTTTTTCCAAATTTTCCAGAAAAAAAAAAATTTTGTTTAATGTTTTGGTACATGCTCTTGGTCCAGCTTATTCCAAACATGTGTTTTTTTCTAATCCCTTAACCCCAGTTTGCCGGAAAAGAGGAAAAATCGAATTAAAAAATTTACAGTTTTTTCGGTTTTCCGGCAAAACGGTCAATAATTTTTAGCCACATGTCTAGATTTTTTTAATCAGCAAGTCACCCTTAATCGAAATAATTCAAATTTTAAACAAAATATTCACTTTTAATTTTCACGAAATTTTCAGCAAGTACAAACATCCAAGTGGAAATTTTTCTCACGAACCGTAAGATGTAGGAAAATTCAGAGTATGGCAGAAGAACGAGCGGCCAATTTTATGTAGGAAATGTGTATTCGCTTGACTCTCGGACCAAAATTGACGCCAATATAGCCGATTAACGAAATTTGATAAAAATCCAATTTTCTACAGTTTTTTCGATTTTCCGGCAAAAAAATGCATAATTTCTGGCCACGTGTTTACATTTGTTTAATCAGCAAGTTACCCTTAATCGAAATAATTCAAATTTTAAACAAAATATACACTTTTAATTTTCACGAAATTTTCAGTAAGTACAAACATTAAAGTGGAAATTTTTTTCACGAACCGTAAGATGTAGGAAAATTCTGATTATGGCAGAAGAACGAGCGGCCAATTTTATGTAGGAAATGTGTATTGAAATGTGCTTGACTCTCGGACCAAAATTGACGCCAATATAGCCGATTAACCAAATTTGATAAAAATCCAAGGGTACACCCTTGGAAAATTTTTTCCAAATTTTCCAGAAATAAAAATTTTGTTTAATGTTTTGGTACATGCTCTTGGTCCAGCTTATTTCAAACATGTGTTTTTTTTAATCCCTTAACCCCAGTTTGCCGGAAAAGAGGAAAAGTCGAATTAAAAAATATACATTTACATTTGTTTAACCAGCAAGTCACCCTTAATCGAAATAATTTAAATTTTAAACAAAATATACAGTTTTAATTTTCACGAAATTTTCAGCAAGTACAAACATCCAAGTGGAAATTTTTCTCACGAACCGTAAGATGTAGGAAAATTCTGAGTATTGCAGACGAACGAGCGGCCAATTTTATGTAGGAAATGTGTATTCGCTTGACTCTCGGACCAAAATTGACGCCAATATAGCCGATTAACGAAATTTGATAAAAATCCAAGGGTACCCCCTTGGAAAATTTTTTCCAAATTTTCCAGAAAAAAAAAAATTTTGTTTAATGTTTTGGTACATGCTCTTGGTCCAGCTTATTCCAAACATGTGTTTTTTTCTAATCCCTTAACCCCATTTTGCCGGAAAAGAGGAAAAATCGAATTAAAAAATTTACAGTTTTTTCGGTTTTCCGGCAAAACGGTCAATAATTTTTAGCCACATGTCTAGATTTTTTTAATCAGCAAGTCACCCTTAATCGAAATAATTCAAATTTTAAACAAAATATTCACTTTTAATTTTCACGAAATTTTCAGCAAGTACAAACATCCAAGTGGAAATTTTTCTAACGAACCGTAAGATGTAGGAAAATTCAGAGTATGGCAGAAGAACGAGCGGCCAATTTTATGTAGGAAATGTGTATTCGCTTGACTCTCGGACCAAAATTGACGCCAATATAGCCGATTAACGAAATTTGATAAAAATCCAATTTTCTACAGTTTTTTCGATTTTCCGGCAAAAAAATGCATAATTTCTGGCCACGTGTTTACATTTGTTTAATCAGCAAGTTACCCTTAATCGAAATAATTCAAATTTTAAACAAAATATACACTTTTAATTTTCACGAAATTTTCAGCAAGTACAAACATTAAAGTGGAAATTTTTTTCACGAACCGTAAGATGTAGGAAAATTCTGATTATGGCAGAAGAACGAGCAGCCAATTTTATGTAGGAAATGTGTATTCGCTTGACTCTCGGACCAAAATTGACGCCAATATAGCCGATTAACGAAATTTGATAAAAATCCAATTTTCTACAGTTTTTTCGATTTTCCGGCAAAAAAATGCATAATTTCTGGCCACGTGTTTACATTTGTGTATAATCAGCAAGTCACCCTTAATCGAAATAATTCAAATTTTAAACAAAATATACACTTTTACTTTTCACGAAATTTTCAGCAAGTACAAACATCCAAGTGGAAATTTTTCTCACGAACCGTAAGATGTAGGAAAATTCAGAGTATGGCAGAAGAACGAGCGGCCAATTTTATGTAGGAAATGTGTACTCGCTTGACTCTCGGACCAAAATTGACGCCAATATAGCCGATTAACGAAATTTGATAAAAATCCAATTTTCTACAGTTTTTTCGATTTTCCGGCAAAAAAATGCATAATTTCTGGCCACGTGTTTACATTTGTTTAATCAGCAAGTCACCCTTAATCGAAATAATTAAAATTTTAAACAAAATATACACTTTTAATTTTCACGAAATTTTCAGCAAGTACAAACATCCAAGTGGAAATTTTTCTCACGAACCGTAAGATGTAGGAAAATTCATAGTATGGCAGAAGAACGAGCGGCCAATTTTATGTAGGAAATGTGTATTCGCTTGACTCTCGGACCAAAATTGACGCCAATATAGCCGATTAGCGAAATTTGATAAAAATCCAATTTTCTACAGTTTTTTCGATTTTCCGGCAAAAAAATGCATAATTTCTGGCCACGTGTTTACATTTGTTTAATCAGCAAGTCACCCTTAATCGAAATAATTCAAATTTTAAACAAAATATACACTTTTAATTTTCACGAAATTTTCAGCAAGTACAAACATCTAAGTGGAAATTTTTCTCACGAACCGTAAGATGTAGGAAAATTCTGAGTATGGCAGAAGAACGAGCGGTCAATTTTATGTAGGAAATGTGTATTCGCTTGACTCTCGGACCAAAATTGACGCCAATATAGCCGATTAACGAAATTTGATAAAAATCCAATTTTCTACAGTTTTTTCGATTTTCCGGCAAAAAAATGCATAATTTCTGGCCACGTGTTTACATTTGTGTATAATCAGCAAGTCACCCTTAATCGAAATAATTCAAATTTTAAAAAAAATATACACTTTTAACTTTCACGAAATTTTCAGCAAGTACAAACATCCAAGTGGAAATTTTTCTCACGAACCGTAAGATGTAGGAAAATTCTGAGTATGGCAGAAGAACAAGCGACCAATTTTATGTAGGAAATGTGTATTCGCTTGACTCTTGGCCCAAAATTGACGAAAATATAGCCGATTAACGAAATTTGATAAAAATCCAATTTTCTACAGTTTTTTCGATTTTCCGGCAAAAAAATGCATAATTTCTGGCCACGTGTTTACATTTGTTTAATTAGCAAGTCACCCTTAATCGAAATAATTCAAATTTTAAACAAAATATACACTTTTAATTTTCACGAAATTTTCAGCAAGTACAAACATCCAAGTGGAAATTTTTCTCACGAACCGTAAGATGTAGGAAAATTCTGATTATGGCAGAAGAACGAGCGGCCAATTTTATGTAGGAAATGTGTATTCGCTTGACTATCGGACCAAAATTGACGCCAATATAGCCGATTAACGAAATTTGATAAAAATCCAATTTTCTACAATTTTTTCGATTTTCCGGCAAAAAAATGCATAATTTCTGGCCACGTGTTTACATTTGTTTAATCAGCAAGTCACCCTTAATCGAAATAATTCAAATTTTAAACAAAATATACAGTTTTAATTTTCACGAAATTTTCAGCAAGTACAAACATCCAAGTGGAAATTTTTCTCACGAACCGTAAGATGTAGGAAAATTCTGAGTATGGCAGACGAACGAGCGGCCAATTTTATGTAGGAAATGTGTATTCGCTTGACTCTCGGACCAAAATTGACGCCAATATAGCCGATTAACGAAATTTGATAAAAATCCAAGGGTACCCCCTTGGAAAAATTTTTCCAAATTTTCCAGAAAAAAAAATTTTGTTTAATGTTTTGGTACATGCTCTTGGTCCAGCTTATTCCAAACATGTGTTTTTTTCTAATCCCTTAACCCCAGTTTGCCGGAAAAGAGGAAAAATCGAATTAAAAAATTTACAGTTTTTTCGGTTTTCCGGCAAAACGGTCCATAATTTTTAGCCACATGTTTAGATTTTTTTAATCAGCAAGTCACCCTTAATCGAAATAATTCAAATTTCAAACAAAATATTCACTTTTAATTTTCACGAAATTTTCAGCAAGTACAAACATCCAAGTGGAAATTTTTCTCTCGAACCGTAAGATGTAGGAAAATTCTGATTATAGCAGAAGAACGAGCGGCCAATTTTATGTAGGAAATGTGTATTCGCTTGACTATCGGACCAAAATTGACGCCAATATAGCCGATTAACGAAATTTGATAAAAATCCAATTTTCTACAGTTTTTTCGATTTTCCGGCAAAAAAATGCATAATTTCTGGCCACGTGTTTACATTTGTTTAATCAGCAAGTCACCCTTAATCGAAATAATTCAAATTTTAAACAAAATATACACTTTTAATTTTCACGAAATTTTCAGCAAGTACAAATATCCAAGTGGAAATTTTTCTCACGAACCGTAAGATGTAGGAAAATTCTGAGTATGGCAGAAGAACGAGCGGCCAATTTTATGTAGGAAATGTGTATTGAAATGTGCTTGACTCTCGGACCAAAATTGACGCCAATATAGCCGATTAACCAAATTTGATAAAAATCCAAGGGTACACCCTTGGAAAATTTTTTCCAAATTTTCCAGAAAAAAAAATTTTGTTTAATGTTTTGGTACATGCTCTTGGTCCAGCTTATTTCAAACATGTGTTTTTTTTTAATCCCTTAACCCCAGTTTGCCGGAAAAGAGGAAAAATCGAATTAAAAAATTTACAGTTTTTTCGGTTTTCCGGCAAAACGGTCCATAATTTTTAGCCACATGTTTAGATTTTTTTAATCAGCAGGTCACCCTTAATCGAAATAATTCAAATTTTAAACAAAATATTCACTTTTAATTTTCACGAAATTTTCAGCAAGTACAAACATCCAAGTGGAAATTTTTCTCACGAATCGTAAGATGTAGGAAAATTCTGATTATGGCAGAAGAACGAGCGGCCAATTTTATGTAGGAAATGTGTATTCGCTTGACTATCGGACCAAAATTGACGCCAATATAGCCGATTAACGAAATTTGATAAAAATCCAATTTTCTACAGTTTTTTCGATTTTCCGGCAAAAAAATGCATAATTTCTGGCCACGTGTTTACATTTGTTTAATCAGCAAGTCACCCTTAATCGAAATAATTCAAATTTTAAACAAAATATACAGTTTTAATTTTCACGAAATTTTCAGCAAGTACAAACATCCAAGTGGAAATTTTACTCACGAACCGTAAGATGTAGGAAAATTCTGAGTATGGCAGACGAACGAGCGGCCAATTTTATGTAGGAAATGTGTATTCGCTTGACTCTCGGACCAAAATTGACGCCAATATAGCCGATTAACGAAATTTGATAAAAATCCAAGGGTACCCCCTTGGAAAAATTTTTCCAAATTTTCCAGAAAAAAAAATTTTGTTTAATGTTTTGGTACATGCTCTTGGTCCAGCTTATTCCAAACATGTGTTTTTTTCTAATCCCTTAACCCCAGTTTGCCGGAAAAGAGGAAAAATCGAATTAAAAAATTTACAGTTTTTTCGGTTTTCCGGCAAAACGGTCCATAATTTTTAGCCACATGTTTAGATTTTTTTAATCAGCAAGTCACCCTTAATCGAAATAATTCAAATTTCAAACAAAATATTCACTTTTAATTTTCACGAAATTTTCAGCAAGTACAAACATTCAAGTGGAAATTTTTCTCTCGAACCGTAAGATGTAGGAAAATTCTGATTATAGCAGAAGAACGAGCGGCCAATTTTATGTAGGAAATGTGTATTCGCTTGACTATCGGACCAAAATTGACGCCAATATAGCCGATTAACGAAATTTGATAAAAATCCAATTTTCTACAGTTTTTTCGATTTTCCGGCAAAAAAATGCATAATTTCTGGCCACGTGTTTACATTTGTTTAATCAGCAAGTTACCCTTAATCGAAATAATTCAAATTTTAAACAAAATATACACTTTTAATTTTCACGAAATTTTCAGCAAGTACAAACATTAAAGTGGAAATTTTTTTCACGAACCGTAAGATGTAGGAAAATTCTGATTATGGCAGAAGAACGAGCGGCCAATTTTATGTAGGAAATGTGTATTGAAATGTGCTTGACTCTCGGACCAAAATTGACGCCAATATAGCCGATTAACCAAATTTGATAAAAATCCAAGGGTACACCCTTGGAAAATTTTTTCCAAATTTTCCAGAAAAAAAAATTTTGTTTAATGTTTTGGTACATGCTCTTGGTCCAGCTTATTTCAAACATGTGTTTTTTTTAATCCCTTAACCCCAGTTTGCCGGAAAAGAGGAAAAGTCGAATTAAAAAATTTACAGTTTTTTCGGTTTTCCGGCAAAACGGTCCATAATTTTTAGCCACATGTTTAGATTTTTTTAATCAGCAGGTCACCCTTAATCGAAATAATTCAAATTTTAAACAAAATATTCACTTTTAATTTTCACGAAATTTTCAGCAAGTACAAACATCCAAGTGGAAATTTTTCTCACGAACCGTAAGATGTAGGAAAATTCTGATTATGGCAGAAGAACGAGCGGCCAATTTTATGTAGGAAATGTGTATTCGCTTGACTATCGGACCAAAATTGACGCCAATATAGCCGATTAACGAAATTTGATAAAAATCCAATTTTCTACAGTTTTTTCGATTTTCCGGCAAAAAAATGCATAACTTCTGGCCACGTGTTTACATTTGTTTAATCAGCAAGTCACCCTTAATCGAAATAATTCAAATTTTAAACAAAATATACACTTTTAATTTTCACGAAATTTTCAGCAAGTACAAATATCCAAGTGGAAATTTTTCTCACGAACCGTAAGATGTAGGAAAATTCTGAGTATGGCAGAAGAACGAGCAGCCAATTTTATGTAGGAAATGTGTATTGAAATGTGCTTGACTCTCGGACCAAAATTGACGCCAATATAGCCGATTAACCAAATTTGATAAAAATCCAAGGGTACACCCTTGGAAAATTTTTTCCAAATTTTCCAGAAAAAAAAATTTTGTTTAATGTTTTGGTACATGCTCTTGGTCCAGCTTATTTCAAACATGTGTTTTTTTTTAATCCCTTAACCCCAGTTTGCCGGAAAAGAGGAAAAATCGAAT
Organism: Diabrotica undecimpunctata; assembly: GCF_040954645.1. Taxonomy (NCBI): domain Eukaryota; kingdom Metazoa; phylum Arthropoda; class Insecta; order Coleoptera; family Chrysomelidae; genus Diabrotica; species Diabrotica undecimpunctata. Next base: position 46,968 of record NW_027311994.1, read on the forward strand.
TAAAAAATTTACAGTTTTTTCGGTTTTCCGGCAAAACGGTCCATAATTTTTAGCCACATGTTTAGATTTTTTTAATCAGCAGGTCACCCTTAATCGAAATAATTCAAATTTTAAACAAAATATTCACTTTTAATTTTCACGAAATTTTCAGCAAGTACAAACATCCAAGTGGAAATTTTTCTCACGAATCGTAAGATGTAGGAAAATTCTGATTATGGCAGAAGAACGAGCGGCCAATTTTATGTAGGAAATGTGTATTCGCTTGACTATCGGACCAAAATTGACGCCAATATAGCCGATTAACGAAATTTGATAAAAATCCAATTTTCTACAGTTTTTTCAATTTTCCGGCAAAAAAATGCATAATTTCTGGCCACGTGTTTACATTTGTTTAATCAGCAAGTCACCCTTAATCGAAATAATTCAAATTTTAAACAAAATATACAGTTTTAATTTTCACGAAATTTTCAGCAAGTACAAACATCCAAGTGGAAATTTTACTCACGAACCGTAAGATGTAGGAAAATTCTGAGTATGGCAGACGAACGAGCGGCCAATTTTATGTAGGAAATGTGTATTCGCTTGACTCTCGGACCAAAATTGACGCCAATATAGCCGATTAACGAAATTTGATAAAAATCCAAGGGTACCCCCTTGGAAAAATTTTTCCAAATTTTCCAGAAAAAAAAATTTTGTTTAATGTTTTGGTACATGCTCTTGGTCCAGCTTATTCCAAACATGTGTTTTTTTCTAATCCCTTAACCCCAGTTTGCCGGAAAAGAGGAAAAATCGAATTAAAAAATTTACAGTTTTTTCGGTTTTCCGGCAAAACGGTCCATAATTTTTAGCCACATGTTTAGATTTTTTTAATCAGCAAGTCACCCTTAATCGAAATAATTCAAATTTCAAACAAAATATTCACTTTTAATTTTCACGAAATTTTCAGCAAGTACAAACATCCAAGTGGAAATTTTTCTCTCGAACCGTAAGATGTAGGAAAATTCTGATTATAGCAGAAGAACGAGCGGCCAATTTTATGTAGGAAATGTGTATTCGCTTGACTATCGGACCAAAATTGACGCCAATATAGCCGATTAACGAAATTTGATAAAAATCCAATTTTCTACAGTTTTTTCGATTTTCCGGCAAAAAAATGCATAATTTCTGGCCACGTGTTTACATTTGTTTAATCAGCAAGTCACCCTTAATCGAAATAATTCAAATTTTAAACAAAATATACACTTTTAATTTTCACGAAATTTTCAGCAAGTACAAATATCCAAGTGGAAATTTTTCTCACGAACCGTAAGATGTAGGAAAATTCTGAGTATGGCAGAAGAACGAGCGGCCAATTTTATGTAGGAAATGTGTATTGAAATGTGCTTGACTCTCGGACCAAAATTGACGCCAATATAGCCGATTAATCAAATTTGATAAAAATCCAAGGGTACACCCTTGGAAAATTTTTTCCAAATTTTCCAGAAAAAAAAATTTTGTTTAATGTTTTGGTACATGCTCTTGGTCCAGCTTATTTCAAACATGTGTTTTTTTTTAATCCCTTAACCCCAGTTTGCCGGAAAAGAGGAAAAATCGAATTAAAAAATTTACAGTTTTTTCGGTTTTCCGGCAAAACGGTCCATAATTTTTAGCCACATGTTTAGATTTTTTTAATCAGCAGGTCACCCTTAATCGAAATAATTCAAATTTTAAACAAAATATTCACTTTTAATTTTCACGAAATTTTCAGCAAGTACAAACATCCAAGTGGAAATTTTTCTCACGAATCGTAAGATGTAGGAAAATTCTGATTATGGCAGAAGAACGAGCGGCCAATTTTATGTAGAAAATGTGTATTCGCTTGACTATCGGACCAAAATTGACGCCAATATAGCCGATTACCGAAATTTGATAAAAATCCAATTTTCTACAGTTTTTTCGATTTTCCGGCAAAAAAATGCATAACTTCTGGCCACGTGTTTACATTTGTTTAATCAGCAAGTCACCCTTAATCGAAATAATTTAAATTTTAAACAAAATATTCAGTTTTAATTTTCACGAAATTTTCAGCAAGTACAAACATCCAAGTGGAAATTTTTCTCACGAACCGTAAGATGTAGGAAAATTCTAAGTATGGCAGACGAACGAGCGGCCAATTTTATGTAGGAAATGTGTATTCGCTTGACTCTCGGACCAAAATTGACGCCAATATAGCCGATTAACGAAATTTGATAAAAATCCAAGGGTACCCCCTTGGAAAATTTTTTCCAAATTTTCCAGAAAAAAAAAAATTTTGTTTAATGTTTTGGTACATGCTCTTGGTCCAGCTTATTCCAAACATGTGTTTTTTTCTAATCCCTTAACCCCAGTTTGCCGGAAAAGAGGAAAAATCGAATTAAAAAATTTACAGTTTTTTCGGTTTTCCGGCAAAACGATCAATAATTTTTAGCCACATGTCTAGATTTTTTTAATCAGCAAGTCACCCTTAATCGAAATAATTCAAATTTTAAACAAAATATTCACTTTTAATTTTCACGAAATTTTCAGCAAGTACAAACATCCAAGTGGAAATTTTTCTCACGAACCGTAAGATGTAGGAAAATTCAGAGTATGGCAGAAGAACGAGCGGCCAATTTTATGTAGGAAATGTGTATTCGCTTGACTCTCGGACCAAAATTGACGCCAATATAGCCGATTAACGAAATTTGATAAAAATCCAATTTTCTACAGTTTTTTCGATTTTCCGGCAAAAAAATGCATAATTTCTGGCCACGTGTTTACATTTGTTTAATCAGCAAGTTACCCTTAATCGAAATAATTCAAATTTTAAACAAAATATACACTTTTAATTTTCACGAAATTTTCAGCAAGTACAAACATTAAAGTGGAAATTTTTTTCACGAACCGTAAGATGTAGGAAAATTCTGATTATGGCAGAAGAACGAGCGGCCAATTTTATGTAGGAAATGTGTATTGAAATGTGCTTGACTCTCGGACCAAAATTGACGCCAATATAGCCGATTAACCAAATTTGATAAAAATCCAAGGGTACACCCTTGGAAAATTTTTTCCAAATTTTCCAGAAAAAAAAATTTTGTTTAATGTTTTGGTACATGCTCTTGGTCCAGCTTATTTCAAACATGTGTTTTTTTTTAATCCCTTAACCCCAGTTTGCCGGAAAAGAGGAAAAATCGAATTAAAAAATTTACAGTTTTTTCGGTTTTCCGGCAAAACGGTCCATAATTTTTAGCCACATGTTTAGATTTTTTTAATCAGCAGGTCACCCTTAATCGAAATAATTCAAATTTTAAACAAAATATTCACTTTTAATTTTCACGAAATTTTCAGCAAGTACAAACATCCAAGTGGAAATTTTTCTCACGAACCGTAAGATGTAGGAAAATTCTGATTATGGCAGAAGAACGAGCGGCCAATTTTATGTAGAAAATGTGTATTCGCTTGACTATCGGACCAAAATTGACGCCAATATAGCCGATTAACGAAATTTGATAAAAATCCAATTTTCTACAGTTTTTTCGATTTTCCGGCAAAAAAATGCATAACTTCTGGCCACGTGTTTACATTTGTTTAACCAGCAAGTCACCCTTAATCGAAATAATTTAAATTTTAAACAAAATATACAGTTTTAATTTTCACGAAATTTTCAGCAAGTACAAACATCCAAGTGGAAATTTTTCTCACGAACCGTAAGATGTAGGAAAATTCTGAGTATTGCAGACGAACAAGCGGCCAATTTTATGTAGGAAATGTGTATTCGCTTGACTCTCGGACCAAAATTGACGCCAATATAGCCGATTAACGAAATTTGATAAAAATCCAAGGGTACCCCCTTGGAAAATTTTTTCCAAATTTTCCAGAAAAAAAAAAATTTTGTTTAATGTTTTGGTACATGCTCTTGGTCCAGCTTATTCCAAACATGTGTTTTTTTCTAATCCCTTAACCCCAGTTTGCCGGAAAAGAGGAAAAATCGAATTAAAAAATTTACAGTTTTTTCGGTTTTCCGGCAAAACGGTCAATAATTTTTAGCCACATGTCTAGATTTTTTTAATCAGCAAGTCACCCTTAATCGAAATAATTCAAATTTTAAACAAAATATTCACTTTTAATTTTCACGAAATTTTCAGCAAGTACAAACATCCAAGTGGAAATTTTTCTCACGAACCGTAAGATGTAGGAAAATTCAGAGTATGGCAGAAGAACGAGCGGCCAATTTTATGTAGGAAATGTGTATTCGCTTGACTCTCGGACCAAAATTGACGCCAATATAGCCGATTAACGAAATTTGATAAAAATCCAATTTTCTACAGTTTTTTCGATTTTCCGGCAAAAAAATGCATAATTTCTGGCCACGTGTTTACATTTGTTTAATCAGCAAGTTACCCTTAATCGAAATAATTCAAATTTTAAACAAAATATACACTTTTAATTTTCACGAAATTTTCAGCAAGTACAAACATTAACGTGGAAATTTTTTTCACGAACCGTAAGATGTAGGAAAATTCTGATTATGGCAGAAGAACGAGCAGCCAATTTTATGTAGGAAATGTGTATTCGCTTGACTCTCGGACCAAAATTGACGCCAATATAGCCGATTAACGAAATTTGATAAAAATCCAATTTTCTACAGTTTTTTCGATTTTCCGGCAAAAAAATGCATAATTTCTGGCCACGTGTTTACATTTGTTTAATCAGCAAGTCACCCTTAATCGAAATAATTCAAATTTTAAACAAAATATACACTTTTACTTTTCACGAAATTTTCAGCAAGTACAAACATCCAAGTGGAAATTTTTCTCACGAACCGTAAGATGTAGGAAAATTCAGAGTATGGCAGAAGAACGAGCGGCCAATTTTATGTAGGAAATGTGTACTCGCTTGACTCTCGGACCAAAATTGACGCCAATATAGCCGATTAACGAAATTTGATAAAAATCCAATTTTCTACAGTTTTTTCGATTTTCCGGCAAAAAAATGCATAATTTCTGGCCACGTGTTTACATTTGTTTAATCAGCAAGTCACCCTTAATCGAAATAATTCAAATTTTAAACAAAATATACACTTTTAATTTTCACGAAATTTTCAGCAAGTACAAACATCCAAGTGGAAATTTTTCTCACGAACCGTAAGATGTAGGAAAATTCATAGTATGGCAGAAGAACGAGCGGCCAATTTTATGTAGGAAATGTGTATTCGCTTGACTCTCGGACCAAAATTGACGCCAATATAGCCGATTAACGAAATTTGATAAAAATCCAATTTTCTACAGTTTTTTCGATTTTCCGGCAAAAAAATGCATAATTTCTGGCCACGTGTTTACATTTGTTTAATCAGCAAGTCACCCTTAATCGAAATAATTCAAATTTTAAACAAAATATACACTTTTAATTTTCACGAAATTTTCAGCAAGTACAAACATCCAAGTGGAAATTTTTCTCACGAACCGTAAGAGGTAGGAAAATTCTGAGTATGGCAGAAGAACGAGCGGTCAATTTTATGTAGGAAATGTGTATTCGCTTGACTCTCGGACCAAAATTGACGCCAATATAGCCGATTAACGAAATTTGATAAAAATCCAATTTTCTACAGTTTTTTCGATTTTCCGGCAAAAAAATGCATAATTTCTGGCCACGTGTTTACATTTGTGTATAATCAGCAAGTCACCCTTAATCGAAATAATTCAAATTTTAAAAAAAATATACACTTTTAACTTTCACGAAATTTTCAGCAAGTACAAACATCCAAGTGGAAATTTTTCTCACGAACCGTAAGATGTAGGAAAATTCTGAGTATGGCAGAAGAACAAGCGACCAATTTTATGTAGGAAATGTGTATTCGCTTGACTCTCGGCCCAAAATTGACGCCAATATAGCCGATTAACGAAATTTGATAAAAATCCAATTTTCTACAGTTTTTTCGATTTTCCGGCAAAAAAATGCATAATTTCTGGCCACGTGTTTACATTTGTTTAATTAGCAAGTCACCCTTAATCGAAATAATTCAAATTTTAAACAAAATATACACTTTTAATTTTCACGAAATTTTCAGCAAGTACAAACATCCAAGTGGAAATTTTTCTCACGAACCGTAAGATGTAGGAAAATTCTGAGTATGGCAGAAGAATGAGCGGCCAATTTTATGTAGGAAATGTGTATTCGCTTGACTCTCGGACCAAAATTGACGCCAATATAACCGATTAACCAAATTTGATAAAAATCCAAGGGTACCCCCTTGGAAAATTTTTTCCAAATTTTCCAGAAAAAAAAATTTTGTTTAATGTTTTGGTACATGCTCTTGGTCCAGCTTATTCCAAACATGTGTTTTTTGCTAATCCCTTAACCCCAGTTTGCCGGAAAAGAGGAAAAATCGAATTAAAAAATTTACAGTTTTTTCGGTTTTCCGGCAAAACCGTCCATAATTTTTAGCCACATGTTTAGATTTTTTTAATCAGCAAGTCACCCTTAATCGAAATAATTCAAATTTTAAACAAAATATTCACTTTTAATTTTCACGAAATGTTCAGCAAGTACAAACATCCAAGTGGAAATTTTTCTCACGAACCGTAAGATGTAGGAAAATTCTGATTATGGCAGAAGAACGAGCGGCCAATTTTATGTAGGAAATGTGTATTCGCTTGACTCTCGGACCAAAATTAACGCCAATATAGCCGATTAACGAAATTTGATAAAAATCCAATTTTCTAGAGTTTTTTCGATTTTCCGGCAAAAAAATGCATAATTTCTGGCCACGTGTTTACATTTGTTTAATCAGCAAGTCACCCTTAATCGAAATAATTTAAATTTTAAACAAAATATACACTTTTAACTTTTACGAAATTTTCAGCAAGTACAAACATCCAAGTGGAAATTTTTCTGACGAACCGTAAGATATAGGAAAATTCAGAGTATGGCAGAAGAACGAGCGGCCAATTTTATGTAGGAAATGTGTATTCGCTTGACTCTCGGACCAAAATTGACGCCAATATAGCCGATTAACGAAATTTGATAAAAATCCAATTTTCTACAGTTTTTTCGATTTTCCGGCAAAAAAATGCATAATTTCTGGCCACGTGTTTACATTTGTTTAATCAGCAAGTTACCCTTAATCGAAATAATTCAAATTTTAAACAAAATATACACTTTTAATTTTCACGAAATTTTCAGCAAGTACAAACATTAAAGTGGAAATTTTTTTCACGAACCGTAAGATGTAGGAAAATTCTGATTATGGCAGAAGAACGAGCAGCCAATTTTATGTAGGAAATGTGTATTCGCTTGACTCTCGGACCAAAATTGACGCCAATATAGCCGATTAACGAAATTTGATAAAAATCCAATTTTCTACAGTTTTTTCGATTTTCCGGCAAAAAAATGCATAATTTCTGGCCACGTGTTTACATTTGTTTAATCAGCAAGTCACCCTTAATCGAAATAATTCAAATTTTAAACAAAATATACACTTTTACTTTTCACGAAATTTTCAGCAAGTACAAACATCCAAGTGGAAATTTTTCTCACGAACCGTAAGATGTAGGAAAATTCAGAGTATGGCAGAAGAACGAGCGGCCAATTTTATGTAGGAAATGTGTACTCGCTTGACTCTCGGACCAAAATTGACGCCAATATAGCCGATTAACGAAATTTGATAAAAATCCAATTTTCTACAGTTTTTTCGATTTTCCGGCAAAAAAATGCATAATTTCTGGCCACGTGTTTACATTTGTTTAATCAGCAAGTCACCCTTAATCGAAATAATTCAAATTTTAAACAAAATATTCACTTTTAATTTTCACGAAATTTTCAGCAAGTACAAACATCCAAGTGGAAATTTTTCTCACGAACCGTAAGATGTAGGAAAATTCAGAGTATGGCAGAAGAACGAGCGGCCAATTTTATGTAGGAAATGTGTATTCGCTTGACTCTCGGACCAAAATTGACGCCAATATAGCCGATTAACGAAATTTGATAAAAATCCAATTTTCTACAGTTTTTTCGATTTTCCGGCAAAAAAATGCATAATTTCTGGCCACGTGTTTACATTTGTTTAATCAGCAAGTTACCCTTAATCGAAATAATTCAAATTTTAAACAAAATATACACTTTTAATTTTCACGAAATTTTCAGTAAGTACAAACATTAAAGTGGAAATTTTTTTCACGAACCGTAAGATGTAGGAAAATTCTGATTATGGCAGAAGAACGAGCGGCCAATTTTATGTAGGAAATGTGTATTGAAATGTGCTTGACTCTCGGACCAAAATTGACGCCAATATAGCCGATTAACCAAATTTGATAAAAATCCAAGGGTACACCCTTGGAAAATTTTTTCCAAATTTTCCAGAAAAAAAAATTTTGTTTAATGTTTTGGTACATGCTCTTGGTCCAGCTTATTTCAAACATGTGTTTTTTTTTAATCCCTTAACCCCAGTTTGCCGGAAAAGAGGAAAAGTCGAATTAAAAAATTTACAGTTTTTTCGGTTTTCCGGCAAAACGGTCCATAATTTTTAGCCACATGTTTAGATTTTTTTAATCAGCAGGTCACCCTTAATCGAAATAATTCAAATTTTAAACAAAATATTCACTTTTAATTTTCACGAAATTTTCAGCAAGTACAAACATCCAAGTGGAAATTTTTCTCACGAACCGTAAGATGTAGGAAAATTCTGATTATGGCAGAAGAACGAGCGGCCAATTTTATGTAGGAAATGTGTATTCGCTTGACTATCGGACCAAAATTGACGCCAATATAGCCGATTAACGAAATTTGATAAAAATCCAATTTTCTACAGTTTTTTCGATTTTCCGGCAAAAAAATGCATAACTTCTGGCCACGTGTTTACACTTGTTTAACCAGCAAGTCACCCTTAATCGAAATAATTTAAATTTTAAACAAAATATACAGTTTTAATTTTCACGAAATTTTCAGCAAGTACAAACATCCAAGTGGAAATTTTTCTCACGAACCGTAAGATGTAGGAAAATTCTGAGTATTGCAGACGAACGAGCGGCCAATTTTATGTAGGAAATGTGTATTCGCTTGACTCTCGGACCAAAATTGACGCCAATATAGCCGATTAACGAAATTTGATAAAAATCCAATTTTCTACAGTTTTTTCGATTTTCCGGCAAAAAAATGCATAACTTCTGGCCACGTGTTTACATTTGTTTAATCAGCAAGTCACCCTTAATCGAAATAATTTAAATTTTAAACAAAATATTCAGTTTTAATTTTCACGAAATTTTCAGCAAGTACAAACATCCAAGTGGAAATTTTTCTCACGAACCGTAAGATGTAGGAAAATTCTAAGTATGGCAGACGAACGAGCGGCCAATTTTATGTAGGAAATGTGTATTCGCTTGACTCTCGGACCAAAATTGACGCCAATATAGCCGATTAACGAAATTTGATAAAAATCCAAGGGTACCCCCTTGGAAAATTTTTTCCAAATTTTCCAGAAAAAAAAAAATTTTGTTTAATGTTTTGGTACATGCTCTTGGTCCAGCTTATTCCAAACATGTGTTTTTTTCTAATCCCTTAACCCCAGTTTGCCGGAAAAGAGGAAAAATCGAATTAAAAAATTTACAGTTTTTTCGGTTTTCCGGCAAAACGGTCAATAATTTTTAGCCACATGTCTAGATTTTTTTAATCAGCAAGTCACCCTTAATCGAAATAATTCAAATTTTAAACAAAATATTCACTTTTAATTTTCACGAAATTTTCAGCAAGTACAAACATCCAAGTGGAAATTTTTCTCACGAACCGTAAGATGTAGGAAAATTCTAAGTATGGCAGACGAACGAGCGGCCAATTTTATGTAGGAAATGTGTATTCGCTTGACTCTCGGACCAAAATTGACGCCAATATAGCCGATTAACGAAATTTGATAAAAATCCAAGGGTACACCCTTGGAAAATTTTTTCCAAATTTTCCAGAAAAAAAAATTTTGTTTAATGTTTTGGTACATGCTCTTGGTCCAGCTTATTTCAAACATGTGTTTTTTTTTAATCCCTTAACCCCAGTTTGCCGGAAAAGAGGAAAAGTCGAATTAAAAAATTTACAGTTTTTTCGGTTTTCCGGCAAAACGGTCCATAATTTTTAGCCACATGTTTAGATTTTTTTAATCAGCAGGTCACCCTTAATCGAAATAATTCAAATTTTAAACAAAATATACACTTTTACTTTTCACGAAATTTTCAGCAAGTACAAACATCCAAGTGGAAATTTTTCTCACGAACCGTAAGATGTAGGAAAATTCAGAGTATGGCAGAAGAACGAGCGGCCAATTTTATGTAGGAAATGTGTACTCGCTTGACTCTCGGACCAAAATTGACGCCAATATAGCCGATTAACGAAATTTGATAAAAATCCAATTTTCTACAGTTTTTTCGATTTTCCGGCAAAAAAATGCATAATTTCTGGCCACGTGTTTACATTTGTTTAATCAGCAAGTCACCCTTAATCGAAATAATTCAAATTTTAAACAAAATATACACTTTTAATTTTCACGAAATTTTCAGCAAGTACAAACATCCAAGTGGAAATTTTTCTCACGAACCGTAAGATGTAGGAAAATTCATAGTATGGCAGAAGAACGAGCGGCCAATTTTATGTAGGAAATGTGTATTCGCTTGACTCTCGGACCAAAATTGACGCCAATATAGCCGATTAACGAAATTTGATAAAAATCCAATTTTCTACAGTTTTTTCGATTTTCCGGCAAAAAAATGCATAATTTCTGGCCACGTGTTTACATTTGTTTAATCAGCAAGTCACCCTTAATCGAAATAATTCAAATTTTAAACAAAATATACACTTTTAATTTTCACGAAATTTTCAGCAAGTACAAACATCCAAGTGGAAATTTTTCTCACGAACCGTAAGAGGTAGGAAAATTCTGAGTATGGCAGAAGAACGAGCGGTCAATTTTATGTAGGAAATGTGTATTCGCTTGACTCTCGGACCAAAATTGACGCCAATATAGCCGATTAACGAAATTTGATAAAAATCCAATTTTCTACAGTTTTTTCGATTTTCCGGCAAAAAAATGCATAATTTTTGGCCACGTGTTTACATTTGTGTATAATCAGCAAGTCACCCTTAATCGAAATAATTCAAATTTTAAAAAAAATATACACTTTTAACTTTCACGAAATTTTCAGCAAGTACAAACATCCAAGTGGAAATTTTTCTCACGAACCGTAAGATGTAGGAAAATTCTGAGTATGGCAGAAGAACAAGCGACCAATTTTATGTAGGAAATGTGTATTCGCTTGACTCTCGGCCCAAAATTGACGCCAATATAGCCGATTAACGAAATTTGATAAAAATCCAATTTTCTACAGTTTTTTCGATTTTCCGGCAAAAAAATGCATAATTTCTGGCCACGTGTTTACATTTGTTTAATTAGCAAGTCACCCTTAATCGAAATAATTCAAATTTTAAACAAAATATACACTTTTAATTTTCACGAAATTTTCAGCAAGTACAAACATCCAAGTGGAAATTTTTCTCACGAACCGTAAGATGTAGGAAAATTCTGAGTATGGCAGAAGAATGAGCGGCCAATTTTATGTAGGAAATGTGTATTCGCTTGACTCTCGGACCAAAATTGACGCCAATATAACCGATTAACCAAATTTGATAAAAATCCAAGGGTACCCCCTTGGAAAATTTTTTCCAAATTTTCCAGAAAAAAAAATTTTGTTTAATGTTTTGGTACATGCTCTTGGTCCAGCTTATTCCAAACATGTGTTTTTTGCTAATCCCTTAACCCCAGTTTGCCGGAAAAGAGGAAAAATCGAATTAAAAAATTTACAGTTTTTTCGGTTTTCCGGCAAAACCGTCCATAATTTTTAGCCACATGTTTAGATTTTTTTAATCAGCAAGTCACCCTTAATCGAAATAATTCAAATTTTAAACAAAATATTCACTTTTAATTTTCACGAAATGTTCAGCAAGTACAAACATCCAAGTGGAAATTTTTCTCACGAACCGTAAGATGTAGGAAAATTCTGATTATGGCAGAAGAACGAGCGGCCAATTTTATGTAGGAAATGTGTATTCGCTTGACTCTCGGACCAAAATTAACGCCAATATAGCCGATTAACGAAATTTGATAAAAATCCAATTTTCTACAGTTTTTTAGATTTTCCGGCAAAAAAATGCATAATTTCTGGCCACGTGTTTACATTTGTTTAATCAGCAAGTCACCCTTAATCGAAATAATTTAAATTTTAAACAAAATATACACTTTTAACTTTTACGAAATTTTCAGCAAGTACAAACATCCAAGTGGAAATTTTTCTGACGAACCGTAAGATATAGGAAAATTCAGAGTATGGCAGAAGAACGAGCGGCCAATTTTATGTAGGAAATGTGTATTCGCTTGACTCTCGGACCAAAATTGACGCCAATATAGCCGATTAACGAAATTTGATAAAAATCCAATTTTCTACAGTTTTTTCGATTTTCCGGCAAAAAAATGCATAATTTCTGGCCACGTGTTTACATTTGTTTAATCAGCAAGTTACCCTTAATCGAAATAATTCAAATTTTAAACAAAATATACACTTTTAATTTTCACGAAATTTTCAGCAAGTACAAACATTAAAGTGGAAATTTTTTTCACGAACCGTAAGATGTAGGAAAATTCTGATTATGGCAGAAGAACGAGCAGCCAATTTTATGTAGGAAATGTGTATTCGCTTGACTCTCGGACCAAAATTGACGCCAATATAGCCGATTAACGAAATTTGATAAAAATCCAATTTTCTACAGTTTTTTCGATTTTCCGGCAAAAAAATGCATAATTTCTGGCCACGTGTTTACATTTGTTTAATCAGCAAGTCACCCTTAATCGAAATAATTCAAATTTTAAACAAAATATACACTTTTACTTTTCACGAAATTTTCAGCAAGTACAAACATCCAAGTGGAAATTTTTCTCACGAACCGTAAGATGTAGGAAAATTCAGAGTATGGCAGAAGAACGAGCGGCCAATTTTATGTAGGAAATGTGTACTCGCTTGACTCTCGGACCAAAATTGACGCCAATATAGCCGATTAACGAAATTTGATAAAAATCCAATTTTCTACAGTTTTTTCGATTTTCCGGCAAAAAAATGCATAATTTCTGGCCACGTGTTTACATTTGTTTAATCAGCAAGTCACCCTTAATCGAAATAATTCAAATTTTAAACAAAATATTCACTTTTAATTTTCACGAAATTTTCAGCAAGTACAAACATCCAAGTGGAAATTTTTCTCACGAACCGTAAGATGTAGGAAAATTCAGAGTATGGCAGAAGAACGAGCGGCCAATTTTATGTAGGAAATGTGTATTCGCTTGACTCTCGGACCAAAATTGACGCCAATATAGCCGATTAACGAAATTTGATAAAAATCCAATTTTCTACAGTTTTTTCGATTTTCCGGCAAAAAAATGCATAATTTCTGGCCACGTGTTTACATTTGTTTAATCAGCAAGTTACCCTTAATCGAAATAATTCAAATTTTAAACAAAATATACACTTTTAATTTTCACGAAATTTTCAGTAAGTACAAACATTAAAGTGGAAATTTTTTTCACGAACCGTAAGATGTAGGAAAATTCTGATTATGGCAGAAGAACGAGCGGCCAATTTTATGTAGGAAATGTGTATTGAAATGTGCTTGACTCTCGGACCAAAATTGACGCCAATATAGCCGATTAACCAAATTTGATAAAAATCCAAGGGTACACCCTTGGAAAATTTTTTCCAAATTTTCCAGAAAAAAAAATTTTGTTTAATGTTTTGGTACATGCTCTTGGTCCAGCTTATTTCAAACATGTGTTTTTTTTTAATCCCTTAACCCCAGTTTGCCGGAAAAGAGGAAAAGTCGAATTAAAAAATTTACAGTTTTTTCGGTTTTCCGGCAAAACGGTCCATAATTTTTAGCCACATGTTTAGATTTTTTTAATCAGCAGGTCACCCTTAATCGAAATAATTCAAATTTTAAACAAAATATTCACTTTTAATTTTCACGAAATTTTCAGCAAGTACAAACATCCAAGTGGAAATTTTTCTCACGAACCGTAAGATGTAGGAAAATTCTGATTATGGCAGAAGAACGAGCGGCCAATTTTATGTAGGAAATGTGTATTCGCTTGACTATCGGACCAAAATTGACGCCAATATAGCCGATTAACGAAATTTGATAAAAATCCAATTTTCTACAGTTTTTTCGATTTTCCGGCAAAAAAATGCATAACTTCTGGCCACGTGTTTACATTTGTTTAACCAGCAAGTCACCCTTAATCGAAATAATTTAAATTTTAAACAAAATATACAGTTTTAATTTTCACGAAATTTTCAGCAAGTACAAACATCCAAGTGGAAATTTTTCTCACGAACCGTAAGATGTAGGAAAATTCTGAGTATTGCAGACGAACGAGCGGCCAATTTTATGTAGGAAATGTGTATTCGCTTGACTCTCGGACCAAAATTGACGCCAATATAGCCGATTAACGAAATTTGATAAAAATCCAATTTTCTACAGTTTTTTCGATTTTCCGGCAAAAAAATGCATAACTTCTGGCCACGTGTTTACATTTGTTTAATCAGCAAGTCACCCTTAATCGAAATAATTTAAATTTTAAACAAAATATTCAGTTTTAATTTTCACGAAATTTTCAGCAAGTACAAACATCCAAGTGGAAATTTTTCTCACGAACCGTAAGATGTAGGAAAATTCTAAGTATGGCAGACGAACGAGCGGCCAATTTTATGTAGGAAATGTGTATTCGCTTGACTCTCGGACCAAAATTGACGCCAATATAGCCGATTAACGAAATTTTATAAAAATCCAAGGGTACCCCCTTGGAAAATTTTTTCCAAATTTTCCAGAAAAAAAAAAATTTTGTTTAATGTTTTGGTACATGCTCTTGGTCCAGCTTATTCCAAACATGTGTTTTTTTCTAATCCCTTAACCCCAGTTTGCCGGAAAAGAGGAAAAATCGAATTAAAAAATTTACAGTTTTTTCGGTTTTCCGGCAAAACGGTCAATAATTTTTAGCCACATGTCTAGATTTTTTTAATCAGCAAGTCACCCTTAATCGAAATAATTCAAATTTTAAACAAAATATTCACTTTTAATTTTCACGAAATTTTCAGCAAGTACAAACATCCAAGTGGAAATTTTTCTCACGAACCGTAAGATGTAGGAAAATTCTAAGTATGGCAGACGAACGAGCGGCCAATTTTATGTAGGAAATGTGTATTCGCTTGACTCTCGGACCAAAATTGACGCCAATATAGCCGATTAACGAAATTTGATAAAAATCCAAGGGTACACCCTTGGAAAATTTTTTCCAAATTTTCCAGAAAAAAAAATTTTGTTTAATGTTTTGGTACATGCTCTTGGTCCAGCTTATTTCAAACATGTGTTTTTTTTTAATCCCTTAACCCCAGTTTGCCGGAAAAGAGGAAAAGTCGAATTAAAAAATTTACAGTTTTTTCGGTTTTCCGGCAAAACGGTCCATAATTTTTAGCCACATGTTTAGATTTTTTTAATCAGCAGGTCACCCTTAATCGAAATAATTCAAATTTTAAACAAAATATTCACTTTTAATTTTCACGAAATTTTCAGCAAGTACAAACATCCAAGTGGAAATTTTTCTCACGAACCGTAAGATGTAGGAAAATTCTGATTATGGCAGAAGAACGAGCGGCCAATTTTATGTAGGAAATGTGTATTCGCTTGACTATCGGACCAAAATTGACGCCAATATAGCCGATTAACGAAATTTGATAAAAATCCAATTTTCTACAGTTTTTTCGATTTTCCGGCAAAAAAATGCATAACTTCTGGCCACGTGTTTACATTTGTTTAACCAGCAAGTCACCCTTAATCGAAATAATTTAAATTTTAAACAAAATATACAGTTTTAATTTTCACGAAATTTTCAGCAAGTACAAACATCCAAGTGGAAATTTTTCTCACGAACCGTAAGATGTAGGAAAATTCTGAGTATTGCAGACGAACGAGCGGCCAATTTTATGTAGGAAATGTGTATTCGCTTGACTCTCGGACCAAAATTGACGCCAATATAGCCGATTAACGAAATTTGATAAAAATCCAATTTTCTACAGTTTTTTCGATTTTCCGGCAAAAAAATGCATAACTTCTGGCCACGTGTTTACATTTGTTTAATCAGCAAGTCACCCTTAATCGAAATAATTTAAATTTTAAACAAAATATTCAGTTTTAATTTTCACGAAATTTTCAGCAAGTACAAACATCCAAGTGGAAATTTTTCTCACGAACCGTAAGATGTAGGAAAATTCTAAGTATGGCAGACGAACGAGCGGCCAATTTTATGTAGGAAATGTGTATTCGCTTGACTCTCGGACCAAAATTGACGCCAATATAGCCGATTAACGAAATTTGATAAAAATCCAAGGGTACCCCCTTGGAAAATTTTTTCCAAATTTTCCAGAAAAAAAAAAATTTTGTTTAATGTTTTGGTACATGCTCTTGGTCCAGCTTATTCCAAACATGTGTTTTTTTCTAATCCCTTAACCCCAGTTTGCCGGAAAAGAGGAAAAATCGAATTAAAAAATTTACAGTTTTTTCGGTTTTCCGGCAAAACGGTCAATAATTTTTAGCCACATGTCTAGATTTTTTTAATCAGCAAGTCACCCTTAATCGAAATAATTCAAATTTTAAACAAAATATTCACTTTTAATTTTCACGAAATTTTCAGCAAGTACAAACATCCAAGTGGAAATTTTTCTCACGAACCGTAAGATGTAGGAAAATTCAGAGTATGGCAGAAGAACGAGCGGCCAATTTTATGTAGGAAATGTGTATTCGCTTGACTCTCGGACCAAAATTGACGCCAATATAGCCGATTAACGAAATTTGATAAAAATCCAATTTTCTACAGTTTTTTCGATTTTCCGGCAAAAAAATGCATAATTTCTGGCCACGTGTTTACATTTGTTTAATCAGCAAGTTACCCTTAATCGAAATAATTCAAATTTTAAACAAAATATACACTTTTAATTTTCACGAAATTTTCAGTAAGTACAAACATTAAAGTGGAAATTTTTTTCACGAACCGTAAGATGTAGGAAAATTCTGATTATGGCAGAAGAACGAGCGGCCAATTTTATGTAGGAAATGTGTATTGAAATGTGCTTGACTCTCGGACCAAAATTGACGCCAATATAGCCGATTAACCAAATTTGATAAAAATCCAAGGGTACACCCTTGGAAAATTTTTTCCAAATTTTCCAGAAAAAAAAATTTTGTTTAATGTTTTGGTACATGCTCTTGGTCCAGCTTATTTCAAACATGTGTTTTTTTTTAATCCCTTAACCCCAGTTTGCCGGAAAAGAGGAAAAGTCGAATTAAAAAATTTACATTTACATTTGTTTAACCAGCAAGTCACCCTTAATCGAAATAATTTAAATTTTAAACAAAATATACAGTTTTAATTTTCACGAAATTTTCAGCAAGTACAAACATCCAAGTGGAAATTTTTCTCACGAACCGTAAGATGTAGGAAAATTCTGAGTATTGCAGACGAACGAGCGGCCAATTTTATGTAGGAAATGTGTATTCGCTTGACTCTCGGACCAAAATTGACGCCAATATAGCCGATTAACGAAATTTGATAAAAATCCAAGGGTACCCCCTTGGAAAATTTTTTCCAAATTTTCCAGAAAAAAAAAAATTTTGTTTAATGTTTTGGTACATGCTCTTGGTCCAGCTTATTCCAAACATGTGTTTTTTTCTAATCCCTTAACCCCATTTTGCCGGAAAAGAGGAAAAATCGAATTAAAAAATTTACAGTTTTTTCGGTTTTCCGGCAAAACGGTCAATAATTTTTAGCCACATGTCTAGATTTTTTTAATCAGCAAGTCACCCTTAATCGAAATAATTCAAATTTTAAACAAAATATTCACTTTTAATTTTCACGAAATTTTCAGCAAGTACAAACATCCAAGTGGAAATTTTTCTCACGAACCGTAAGATGTAGGAAAATTCAGAGTATGGCAGAAGAACGAGCGGCCAATTTTATGTAGGAAATGTGTATTCGCTTGACTCTCGGACCAAAATTGACGCCAATATAGCCGATTAACGAAATTTGATAAAAATCCAATTTTCTACAGTTTTTTCGATTTTCCGGCAAAAAAATGCATAATTTCTGGCCACGTGTTTACATTTGTTTAATCAGCAAGTTACCCTTAATCGAAATAATTCAAATTTTAAACAAAATATACACTTTTAATTTTCACGAAATTTTCAGCAAGTACAAACATTAAAGTGGAAATTTTTTTCACGAACCGTAAGATGTAGGAAAATTCTGATTATGGCAGAAGAACGAGCAGCCAATTTTATGTAGGAAATGTGTATTCGCTTGACTCTCGGACCAAAATTGACGCCAATATAGCCGATTAACGAAATTTGATAAAAATCCAATTTTCTACAGTTTTTTCGATTTTCCGGCAAAAAAATGCATAATTTCTGGCCACGTGTTTACATTTGTTTAATCAGCAAGTCACCCTTAATCGAAATAATTCAAATTTTAAACAAAATATACACTTTTACTTTTCACGAAATTTTCAGCAAGTACAAACATCCAAGTGGAAATTTTTCTCACGAACCGTAAGATGTAGGAAAATTCAGAGTATGGCAGAAGAACGAGCGGCCAATTTTATGTAGGAAATGTGTACTCGCTTGACTCTCGGACCAAAATTGACGCCAATATAGCCGATTAACGAAATTTGATAAAAATCCAATTTTCTACAGTTTTTTCGATTTTCCGGCAAAAAAATGCATAATTTCTGGCCACGTGTTTACATTTGTTTAATCAGCAAGTCACCCTTAATCGAAATAATTAAAATTTTAAACAAAATATACACTTTTAATTTTCACGAAATTTTCAGCAAGTACAAACATCCAAGTGGAAATTTTTCTCACGAACCGTAAGATGTAGGAAAATTCATAGTATGGCAGAAGAACGAGCGGCCAATTTTATGTAGGAAATGTGTATTCGCTTGACTCTCGGACCAAAATTGACGCCAATATAGCCGATTAACGAAATTTGATAAAAATCCAATTTTCTACAGTTTTTTCGATTTTCCGGCAAAAAAATGCATAATTTCTGGCCACGTGTTTACATTTGTTTAATCAGCAAGTCACCCTTAATCGAAATAATTCAAATTTTAAACAAAATATACACTTTTAATTTTCACGAAATTTTCAGCAAGTACAAACATCCAAGTGGAAATTTTTCTCACGAACCGTAAGATGTAGGAAAATTCTGAGTATGGCAGAAGAACGAGCGGTCAATTTTATGTAGGAAATGTGTATTCGCTTGACTCTCGGACCAAAATTGACGCCAATATAGCCGATTAACGAAATTTGATAAAAATCCAATTTTCTACAGTTTTTTTCGATTTTCCGGCAAAAAAATGCATAATTTCTGGCCACGTGTTTACATTTGTGTATAATCAGCAAGTCACCCTTAATCGAAATAATTCAAATTTTAAAAAAAATATACACTTTTAACTTTCACGAAATTTTCAGCAAGTACAAACATCCAAGTGGAAATTTTTCTCACGAACCGTAAGATGTAGGAAAATTCTGAGTATGGCAGAAGAACAAGCGACCAATTTTATGTAGGAAATGTGTATTCGCTTGACTCTCGGCCCAAAATTGACGAAAATATAGCCGATTAACGAAATTTGATAAAAATCCAATTTTCTACAGTTTTTTCGATTTTCCGGCAAAAAAATGCATAATTTCTGGCCACGTGTTTACATTTGTTTAATTAGCAAGTCACCCTTAATCGAAATAATTCAAATTTTAAACAAAATATACACTTTTAATTTTCACGAAATTTTCAGCAAGTACAAACATCCAAGTGGAAATTTTTCTCACGAACCGTAAGATGTAGGAAAATTCTGATTATGGCAGAAGAACGAGCGGCCAATTTTATGTAGGAAATGTGTATTCGCTTGACTATCGGACCAAAATTGACGCCAATATAGCCGATTAACGAAATTTGATAAAAATCCAATTTTCTACAATTTTTTCGATTTTCCGGCAAAAAAATGCATAATTTCTGGCCACGTGTTTACATTTGTTTAATCAGCAAGTCACCCTTAATCGAAATAATTCAAATTTTAAACAAAATATACAGTTTTAATTTTCACGAAATTTTCAGCAAGTACAAACATCCAAGTGGAAATTTTTCTCACGAACCGTAAGATGTAGGAAAATTCTGAGTATGGCAGACGAACGAGCGGCCAATTTTATGTAGGAAATGTGTATTCGCTTGACTCTCGGACCAAAATTGACGCCAATATAGCCGATTAACGAAATTTGATAAAAATCCAAGGGTACCCCCTTGGAAAAATTTTTCCAAATTTTCCAGAAAAAAAAATTTTGTTTAATGTTTTGGTACATGCTCTTGGTCCAGCTTATTCCAAACATGTGTTTTTTTCTAATCCCTTAACCCCAGTTTGCCGGAAAAGAGGAAAAATCGAATTAAAAAATTTACAGTTTTTTCGGTTTTCCGGCAAAACGGTCCATAATTTTTAGCCACATGTTTAGATTTTTTTAATCAGCAAGTCACCCTTAATCGAAATAATTCAAATTTCAAACAAAATATTCACTTTTAATTTTCACGAAATTTTCAGCAAGTACAAACATCCAAGTGGAAATTTTTCTCTCGAACCGTAAGATGTAGGAAAATTCTGATTATAGCAGAAGAACGAGCGGCCAATTTTATGTAGGAAATGTGTATTCGCTTGACTATCGGACCAAAATTGACGCCAATATAGCCGATTAACGAAATTTGATAAAAATCCAATTTTCTACAGTTTTTTCGATTTTCCGGCAAAAAAATGCATAATTTCTGGCCACGTGTTTACATTTGTTTAATCAGCAAGTCACCCTTAATCGAAATAATTCAAATTTTAAACAAAATATACACTTTTAATTTTCACGAAATTTTCAGCAAGTACAAATATCCAAGTGGAAATTTTTCTCACGAACCGTAAGATGTAGGAAAATTCTGAGTATGGCAGAAGAACGAGCGGCCAATTTTATGTAGGAAATGTGTATTGAAATGTGCTTGACTCTCGGACCAAAATTGACGCCAATATAGCCGATTAACCAAATTTGATAAAAATCCAAGGGTACACCCTTGGAAAATTTTTTCCAAATTTTCCAGAAAAAAAAATTTTGTTTAATGTTTTGGTACATGCTCTTGGTCCAGCTTATTTCAAACATGTGTTTTTTTTTAATCCCTTAACCCGTTTGCCGGAAAAGAGGAAAAATCGAATTAAAAAATTTACAGTTTTTTCGGTTTTCCGGCAAAACGGTCCATAATTTTTAGCCACATGTTTAGATTTTTTTAATCAGCAGGTCACCCTTAATCGAAATAATTCAAATTTTAAACAAAATATTCACTTTTAATTTTCACGAAATTTTCAGCAAGTACAAACATCCAAGTGGAAATTTTTCTCACGAATCGTAAGATGTAGGAAAATTCTGATTATGGCAGAAGAACGAGCGGCCAATTTTATGTAGGAAATGTGTATTCGCTTGACTATCGGACCAAAATTGACGCCAATATAGCCGATTAACGAAATTTGATAAAAATCCAATTTTCTACAGTTTTTTCGATTTTCCGGCAAAAAAATGCATAATTTCTGGCCACGTGTTTACATTTGTTTAATCAGCAAGTCACCCTTAATCGAAATAATTCAAATTTTAAACAAAATATACAGTTTTAATTTTCACGAAATTTTCAGCAAGTACAAACATCCAAGTGGAAATTTTACTCACGAACCGTAAGATGTAGGAAAATTCTGAGTATGGCAGACGAACGAGCGGCCAATTTTATGTAGGAAATGTGTATTCGCTTGACTCTCGGACCAAAATTGACGCCAATATAGCCGATTAACGAAATTTGATAAAAATCCAAGGGTACCCCCTTGGAAAAATTTTTCCAAATTTTCCAGAAAAAAAAATTTTGTTTAATGTTTTGGTACATGCTCTTGGTCCAGCTTATTCCAAACATGTGTTTTTTTCTAATCCCTTAACCCCAGTTTGCCGGAAAAGAGGAAAAATCGAATTAAAAAATTTACAGTTTTTTCGGTTTTCCGGCAAAACGGTCCATAATTTTTAGCCACATGTTTAGATTTTTTTAATCAGCAAGTCACCCTTAATCGAAATAATTCAAATTTCAAACAAAATATTCACTTTTAATTTTCACGAAATTTTCAGCAAGTACAAACATCCAAGTGGAAATTTTTCTCTCGAACCGTAAGATGTAGGAAAATTCTGATTATAGCAGAAGAACGAGCGGCCAATTTTATGTAGGAAATGTGTATTCGCTTGACTATCGGACCAAAATTGACGCCAATATAGCCGATTAACGAAATTTGATAAAAATCCAATTTTCTACAGTTTTTTCGATTTTCCGGCAAAAAAATGCATAATTTCTGGCCACGTGTTTACATTTGTTTAATCAGCAAGTTACCCTTAATCGAAATAATTCAAATTTTAAACAAAATATACACTTTTAATTTTCACGAAATTTTCAGCAAGTACAAACATTAAAGTGGAAATTTTTTTCACGAACCGTAAGATGTAGGAAAATTCTGATTATGGCAGAAGAACGAGCGGCCAATTTTATGTAGGAAATGTGTATTGAAATGTGCTTGACTCTCGGACCAAAATTGACGCCAATATAGCCGATTAACCAAATTTGATAAAAATCCAAGGGTACACCCTTGGAAAATTTTTTCCAAATTTTCCAGAAAAAAAAATTTTGTTTAATGTTTTGGTACATGCTCTTGGTCCAGCTTATTTCAAACATGTGTGTTTTTTTTAATCCCTTAACCCCAGTTTGCCGGAAAAGAGGAAAAGTCGAATTAAAAAATTTACAGTTTTTTCGGTTTTCCGGCAAAACGGTCCATAATTTTTAGCCACATGTTTAGATTTTTTTAATCAGCAGGTCACCCTTAATCGAAATAATTCAAATTTTAAACAAAATATTCACTTTTAATTTTCACGAAATTTTCAGCAAGTACAAACATCCAAGTGGAAATTTTTCTCACGAACCGTAAGATGTAGGAAAATTCTGATTATGGCAGAAGAACGAGCGGCCAATTTTATGTAGGAAATGTGTATTCGCTTGACTATCGGACCAAAATTGACGCCAATATAGCCGATTAACGAAATTTGATAAAAATCCAATTTTCTACAGTTTTTTCGATTTTCCGGCAAAAAAATGCATAACTTCTGGCCACGTGTTTACATTTGTTTAACCAGCAAGTCACCCTTAATCGAAATAATTTAAATTTTAAACAAAATATACAGTTTTAATTTTCACGAAATTTTCAGCAAGTACAAACATCCAAGTGGAAAGGAAATTTTTCTCACGAACCGTAAGATGTAGGAAAATTCTGAGTATTGCAGACGAACGAGCGGCCAATTTTATGTAGGAAATGTGTATTCGCTTGACTCTCGGACCAAAATTGACGCCAATATAGCCGATTAACGAAATTTGATAAAAATCCAAGGGTACCCCCTTGGAAAATTTTTTCCAAATTTTCCAGAAAAAAAAAAATTTTGTTTAATGTTTTGGTACATGCTCTTGGTCCAGCTTATTCCAAACATGTGTTTTTTTCTAATCCCTTAACCCCATTTTGCCGGAAAAGAGGAAAAATCGAATTAAAAAATTTACAGTTTTTTCGGTTTTCCGGCAAAACGGTCAATAATTTTTAGCCACATGTCTAGATTTTTTTAATCAGCAAGTCACCCTTAATCGAAATAATTCAAATTTTAAACAAAATATTCACTTTTAATTTTCACGAAATTTTCAGCAAGTACAAACATCCAAGTGGAAATTTTTCTCACGAACCGTAAGATGTAGGAAAATTCAGAGTATGGCAGAAGAACGAGCGGCCAATTTTATGTAGGAAATGTGTATTCGCTTAACTCTCGGACCAAAATTGACGCCAATATAGCCGATTAACGAAATTTGATAAAAATCCAATTTTCTACAGTTTTTTCGATTTTCCGGCAAAAAAATGCATAATTTCTGGCCACGTGTTTACATTTGTTTAATCAGCAAGTTACCCTTAATCGAAATAATTCAAATTTTAAACAAAATATACACTTTTAATTTTCACGAAATTTTCAGCAAGTACAAACATTAAAGTGGAAATTTTTTTCACGAACCGTAAGATGTAGGAAAATTCTGATTATGGCAGAAGAACGAGCAGCCAATTTTATGTAGGAAATGTGTATTCGCTTGACTCTCGGACCAAAATTGACGCCAATATAGCCGATTAACGAAATTTGATAAAAATCCAATTTTCTACAGTTTTTTCGATTTTCCGGCAAAAAAATGCATAATTTCTGGCCACGTGTTTACATTTGTTTAATCAGCAAGTCACCCTTAATCGAAATAATTCAAATTTTAAACAAAATATACACTTTTACTTTTCACGAAATTTTCAGCAAGTACAAACATCCAAGTGGAAATTTTTCTCACGAACCGTAAGATGTAGGAAAATTCAGAGTATGGCAGAAGAACGAGCGGCCAATTTTATGTAGGAAATGTGTACTCGCTTGACTCTCGGACCAAAATTGACGCCAATATAGCCGATTAACGAAATTTGATAAAAATCCAATTTTCTACAGTTTTTTCGATTTTCCGGCAAAAAAATGCATAATTTCTGGCCACGTGTTTACATTTGTTTAATCAGCAAGTCACCCTTAATCGAAATAATTCAAATTTTAAACAAAATATACACTTTTAATTTTCACGAAATTTTCAGCAAGTACAAACATCCAAGTGGAAATTTTTCTCACGAACCGTAAGATGTAGGAAAATTCATAGTATGGCAGAAGAACGAGCGGCCAATTTTATGTAGGAAATGTGTATTCGCTTGACTCTCGGACCAAAATTGACGCCAATATAGCCGATTAACGAAATTTGATAAAAATCCAATTTTCTACAGTTTTTTCGATTTTCCGGCAAAAAAATGCATAATTTCTGGCCACGTGTTTACATTTGTTTAATCAGCAAGTCACCCTTAATCGAAATAATTCAAATTTTAAACAAAATATACACTTTTAATTTTCACGAAATTTTCAGCAAGTACAAACATCCAAGTGGAAATTTTTCTCACGAACCGTAAGATGTAGGAAAATTCTGAGTATGGCAGAAGAACGAGCGGTCAATTTTATGTAGGAAATGTGTATTCGCTTGACTCTCGGACCAAAATTGACGCCAATATAGCCGATTAACGAAATTTGATAAAAATCCAATTTTCTACAGTTTTTTCGATTTTCCGGCAAAAAAATGCATAATTTCTGGCCACGTGTTTACATTTGTGTATAATCAGCAAGTCACCCTTAATCGAAATAATTCAAATTTTAAAAAAAATATACACTTTTAACTTTCACGAAATTTTCAGCAAGTACAAACATCCAAGTGGAAATTTTTCTCACGAACCGTAAGATGTAGGAAAATTCTGAGTATGGCAGAAGAACAAGCGACCAATTTTATGTAGGAAATGTGTATTCGCTTGACTCTCGGCCCAAAATTGACGAAAATATAGCCGATTAACGAAATTTGATAAAAATCCAATTTTCTACAGTTTTTTCGATTTTCCGGCAAAAAAATGCATAATTTCTGGACACGTGTTTACATTTGTTTAATTAGCAAGTCACCCTTAATCGAAATAATTCAAATTTTAAACAAAATATACACTTTTAATTTTCACGAAATTTTCAGCAAGTACAAACATCCAAGTGGAAATTTTTCTCACGAACCGTAAGATGTAGGAAAATTCTGATTATGGCAGAAGAACGAGCGGCCAATTTTATGTAGGAAATGTGTATTCGCTTGACTATCGGACCAAAATTGACGCCAATATAGCCGATTAACGAAATTTGATAAAAATCCAATTTTCTACAGTTTTTTCGATTTTCCGGCAAAAAAATGCATAATTTCTGGCCACGTGTTTACATTTGTTTAATTAGCAAGTCACCCTTAATCGAAATAATTCAAATTTTAAACAAAATATACACTTTTAATTTTCACGAAATTTTCAGCAAGTACAAACATCCAAGTGGAAATTTTTCTCACGAACCGTAAGATGTAGGAAAATTCTGAGTATGGCAGACGAACGAGCGGCCAATTTTATGTAGGAAATGTGTATTCGCTTGACTCTCGGACCAAAATTGACGCCAATATAGCCGATTAACGAAATTTGATAAAAATCCAAGGGTACCCCCTTGGAAAAATTTTTCCAAATTTTCCAGAAAAAAAAATTTTGTTTAATGTTTTGGTACATGCTCTTGGTCCAGCTTATTCCAAACATGTGTTTTTTTCTAATCCCTTAACCCCAGTTTGCCGGAAAAGAGGAAAAATCGAATTAAAAAATTTACAGTTTTTTCGGTTTTCCGGCAAAACGGTCCATAATTTTTAGCCACATGTTTAGATTTTTTTAATCAGCAAGTCACCCTTAATCGAAATAATTCAAATTTCAAACAAAATATTCACTTTTAATTTTCACGAAATTTTCAGCAAGTACAAACATCCAAGTGGAAATTTTTCTCTCGAACCGTAAGATGTAGGAAAATTCTGATTATAGCAGAAGAACGAGCGGCCAATTTTATGTAGGAAATGTGTATTCGCTTGACTATCGGACCAAAATTGACGCCAATATAGCCGATTAACGAAATTTGATAAAAATCCAATTTTCTACAGTTTTTTCGATTTTCCGGCAAAAAAATGCATAATTTCTGGCCACGTGTTTACATTTGTTTAATCAGCAAGTCACCCTTAATCGAAATAATTCAAATTTTAAACAAAATATACACTTTTAATTTTCACGAAATTTTCAGCAAGTACAAATATCCAAGTGGAAATTTTTCTCACGAACCGTAAGATGTAGGAAAATTCTGAGTATGGCAGAAGAACGAGCAGCCAATTTTATGTAGGAAATGTGTATTGAAATGTGCTTGACTCTCGGACCAAAATTGACGCCAATATAGCCGATTAACCAAATTTGATAAAATCCAAGGGTACACCCTTGGAAAATTTTTTCCAAATTTTCCAGAAAAAAAAATTTTGTTTAATGTTTTGGTACATGCTCTTGGTCCAGCTTATTTCAAACATGTGTTTTTTTTTAATCCCTTAACCCCAGTTTGCCGGAAAAGAGGAAAAATCGAATTAAAAAATTTACAGTTTTTTCGGTTTTCCGGCAAAACGGTCCATAATTTTTAGCCACATGTTTAGATTTTTTTAATCAGCAGGTCACCCTTAATCGAAATAATTCAAATTTTAAACAAAATATTCACTTTTAATTTTCACGAAATTTTCAGCAAGTACAAACATCCAAGTGGAAATTTTTCTCACGAATCGTAAGATGTAGGAAAATTCTGATTATGGCAGAAGAACGAGCGGCCAATTTTATGTAGGAAATGTGTATTCGCTTGACTATCGGACCAAAATTGACGCCAATATAGCCGATTAACGAAATTTGATAAAAATCCAATTTTCTACAGTTTTTTCGATTTTCCGGCAAAAAAATGCATAATTTCTGGCCACGTGTTTACATTTGTTTAATCAGCAAGTCACCCTTAATCGAAATAATTCAAATTTAAACAAAATATACAGTTTTAATTTTCACGAAATTTTCAGCAAGTACAAACATCCAAGTGGAAATTTTACTCACGAACCGTAAGATGTAGGAAAATTCTGAGTATGGCAGACGAACGAGCGGCCAATTTTATGTAGGAAATGTGTATTCGCTTGACTCTCGGACCAAAATTGACGCCAATATAGCCGATTAACGAAATTTGATAAAAATCCAAGGGTACCCCCTTGGAAAAATTTTTCCAAATTTTCCAGAAAAAAAAATTTTGTTTAATGTTTTGGTACATGCTCTTGGTCCAGCTTATTCCAAACATGTGTTTTTTTCTAATCCCTTAACCCCAGTTTGCCGGAAAAGAGGAAAAATCGAATTAAAAAATTTACAGTTTTTTCGGTTTTCCGGCAAAACGGTCCATAATTTTTAGCCACATGTTTAGATTTTTTTAATCAGCAAGTCACCCTTAATCGAAATAATTCAAATTTCAAACAAAATATTCACTTTTAATTTTCACGAAATTTTCAGCAAGTACAAACATCCAAGTGGAAATTTTTCTCTCGAACCGTAAGATGTAGGAAAATTCTGATTATAGCAGAAGAACGAGCGGCCAATTTTATGTAGGAAATGTGTATTCGCTTGACTATCGGACCAAAATTGACGCCAATATAGCCGATTAACGAAATTTGATAAAAATCCAATTTTCTACAGTTTTTTCGATTTTCCGGCAAAAAAATGCATAATTTCTGGCCACGTGTTTACATTTGTTTAATCAGCAAGTCACCCTTAATCGAAATAATTCAAATTTTAAACAAAATATACACTTTTAATTTTCACGAAATTTTCAGCAAGTACAAATATCCAAGTGGAAATTTTTCTCACGAACCGTAAGATGTAGGAAAATTCTGAGTATGGCAGAAGAACGAGCGGCCAATTTTATGTAGGAAATGTGTATTGAAATGTGCTTGACTCTCGGACCAAAATTGACGCCAATATAGCCGATTAATCAAATTTGATAAAAATCCAAGGGTACACCCTTGGAAAATTTTTTCCAAATTTTCCAGAAAAAAAAATTTTGTTTAATGTTTTGGTACATGCTCTTGGTCCAGCTTATTTCAAACATGTGTTTTTTTTTAATCCCTTAACCCCAGTTTGCCGGAAAAGAGGAAAAATCGAATTAAAAAATTTACAGTTTTTTCGGTTTTCCGGCAAAACGGTCCATAATTTTTAGCCACATGTTTAGATTTTTTTAATCAGCAGGTCACCCTTAATCGAAATAATTCAAATTTTAAACAAAATATTCACTTTTAATTTTCACGAAATTTTCAGCAAGTACAAACATCCAAGTGGAAATTTTTCTCACGAATCGTAAGATGTAGGAAAATTCTGATTATGGCAGAAGAACGAGCGGCCAATTTTATGTAGAAAATGTGTATTCGCTTGACTATCGGACCAAAATTGACGCCAATATAGCCGATTACCGAAATTTGATAAAAATCCAATTTTCTACAGTTTTTTCGATTTTCCGGCAAAAAAATGCATAACTTCTGGCCACGTGTTTACATTTGTTTAATCAGCAAGTCACCCTTAATCGAAATAATTTAAATTTTAAACAAAATATTCAGTTTTAATTTTCACGAAATTTTCAGCAAGTACAAACATCCAAGTGGAAATTTTTCTCACGAACCGTAAGATGTAGGAAAATTCTAAGTATGGCAGACGAACGAGCGGCCAATTTTATGTAGGAAATGTGTATTCGCTTGACTCTCGGACCAAAATTGACGCCAATATAGCCGATTAACGAAATTTGATAAAAATCCAAGGGTACCCCCTTGGAAAATTTTTTCCAAATTTTCCAGAAAAAAAAAAATTTTGTTTAATGTTTTGGTACATGCTCTTGGTCCAGCTTATTCCAAACATGTGTTTTTTTCTAATCCCTTAACCCCAGTTTGCCGGAAAAGAGGAAAAATCGAATTAAAAAATTTACAGTTTTTTCGGTTTTCCGGCAAAACGATCAATAATTTTTAGCCACATGTCTAGATTTTTTAATCAGCAAGTCACCCTTAATCGAAATAATTCAAATTTTAAACAAAATATTCACTTTTAATTTTCACGAAATTTTCAGCAAGTACAAACATCCAAGTGGAAATTTTTCTCACGAACCGTAAGATGTAGGAAAATTCAGAGTATGGCAGAAGAACGAGCGGCCAATTTTATGTAGGAAATGTGTATTCGCTTGACTCTCGGACCAAAATTGACGCCAATATAGCCGATTAACGAAATTTGATAAAAATCCAATTTTCTACAGTTTTTCGATTTTCCGGCAAAAAAATGCATAATTTCTGGCCACGTGTTTACATTTGTTTAATCAGCAAGTTACCCTTAATCGAAATAATTCAAATTTTAAACAAAATATACACTTTTAATTTTCACGAAATTTTCAGCAAGTACAAACATTAAAGTGGAAATTTTTTTCACGAACCGTAAGATGTAGGAAAATTCTGATTATGGCAGAAGAACGAGCGGCCAATTTTATGTAGGAAATGTGTATTGAAATGTGCTTGACTCTCGGACCAAAATTGACGCCAATATAGCCGATTAACCAAATTTGATAAAAATCCAAGGGTACACCCTTGGAAAATTTTTTCCAAATTTTCCAGAAAAAAAAATTTTGTTTAATGTTTTGGTACATGCTCTTGGTCCAGCTTATTTCAAACATGTGTTTTTTTTTAATCCCTTAACCCCAGTTTGCCGGAAAAGAGGAAAAATCGAATTAAAAAATTTACAGTTTTTTCGGTTTTCCGGCAAAACGGTCCATAATTTTTAGCCACATGTTTAGATTTTTTTAATCAGCAGGTCACCCTTAATCGAAATAATTCAAATTTTAAACAAAATATTCACTTTTAATTTTCACGAAATTTTCAGCAAGTACAAACATTCAAGTGGAAATTTTCTCACGAACCGTAAGATGTAGGAAAATTCTGATTATGGCAGAAGAACGAGCGGCCAATTTTATGTAGGAAATGTGTATTCGCTTGACTATCGGACCAAAATTGACGCCAATATAGCCGATTAACGAAATTTGATAAAAATCCAATTTTCTACAGTTTTTTCGATTTTCCGGCAAAAAAATGCATAACTTCTGGCCACGTGTTTACATTTGTTTAACCAGCAAGTCACCCTTAATCGAAATAATTTAAATTTTAAACAAAATATACAGTTTTAATTTTCACGAAATTTTCAGCAAGTACAAACATCCAAGTGGAAATTTTTCTCACGAACCGTAAGATGTAGGAAAATTCTGAGTATTGCAGACGAACAAGCGGCCAATTTTATGTAGGAAATGTGTATTCGCTTGACTCTCGGACCAAAATTGACGCCAATATAGCCGATTAACGAAATTGATAAAAATCCAAGGGTACCCCCTTGGAAATTTTTTCCAAATTTTCCAGAAAAAAAAAAATTTTGTTTAATGTTTTGGTACATGCTCTTGGTCCAGCTTATTCCAAACATGTGTTTTTTTCTAATCCCTTAACCCCAGTTTGCCGGAAAAGAGGAAAAATCGAATTAAAAAATTTACAGTTTTTTCGGTTTTCCGGCAAAACGGTCAATAATTTTTAGCCACATGTCTAGATTTTTTTAATCAGCAAGTCACCCTTAATCGAAATAATTCAAATTTTAAACAAAATATTCACTTTTAATTTTCACGAAATTTTCAGCAAGTACAAACATCCAAGTGGAAATTTTTCTCACGAACCGTAAGATGTAGGAAAATTCAGAGTATGGCAGAAGAACGAGCGGCCAATTTTATGTAGGAAATGTGTATTCGCTTGACTCTCGGACCAAAATTGACGCCAATATAGCCGATTAACGAAATTTGATAAAAATCCAATTTTCTACAGTTTTTTCGATTTTCCGGCAAAAAAATGCATAATTTCTGGCCACGTGTTTACATTTGTTTAATCAGCAAGTTACCCTTAATCGAAATAATTCAAATTTTAAACAAAATATACACTTTTAATTTTCACGAAATTTTCAGCAAGTACAAACATTAAAGTGGAAATTTTTTTCACGAACCGTAAGATGTAGGAAAATTCTGATTATGGCAGAAGAACGAGCAGCCAATTTTATGTAGGAAATGTGTATTCGCTTGACTCTCGGACCAAAATTGACGCCAATATAGCCGATTAACGAAATTTGATAAAAATCCAATTTTCTACAGTTTTTTCGATTTTCCGGCAAAAAAATGCATAATTTCTGGCCACGTGTTTACATTTGTTTAATCAGCAAGTCACCCTTAATCGAAATAATTCAAATTTTAAACAAAATATACACTTTTACTTTTCACGAAATTTTCAGCAAGTACAAACATCCAAGTGGAAATTTTCCTCACGAACCGTAAGATGTAGGAAAATTCAGAGTATGGCAGAAGAACGAGCGGCCAATTTTATGTAGGAAATGTGTACTCGCTTGACTCTCGGACCAAATTGACGCCAATATAGCCGATTAACGAAATTTGATAAAAATCCAATTTTCTACAGTTTTTTCGATTTTCCGGCAAAAAAATGCATAATTTCTGGCCACGTGTTTACATTTGTTTAATCAGCAAGTCACCCTTAATCGAAATAATTCAAATTTTAAACAAAATATACACTTTTAATTTTCACGAAATTTTCAGCAAGTACAAACATCCAAGTGGAAATTTTTCTCACGAACCGTAAGATGTAGGAAAATTCATAGTATGGCAGAAGAACGAGCGGCCAATTTTATGTAGGAAATGTGTATTCGCTTGACTCTCGGACCAAAATTGACGCCAATATAGCCGATTAACGAAATTTGATAAAAATCCAATTTTCTACAGTTTTTTCGATTTTCCGGCAAAAAAATGCATAATTTCTGGCCACGTGTTTACATTTGTTTAATCAGCAAGTCACCCTTAATCGAAATAATTCAAATTTTAAACAAAATATACACTTTTAATTTTCACGAAATTTTCAGCAAGTACAAACATCCAAGTGGAAATTTTTCTCACGAACCGTAAGAGGTAGGAAAATTCTGAGTATGGCAGAAGAACGAGCGGTCAATTTTATGTAGGAAATGTGTATTCGCTTGACTCTCGGACCAAAATTGACGCCAATATAGCCGATTAACGAAATTTGATAAAAATCCAATTTTCTACAGTTTTTTCGATTTTCCGGCAAAAAAATGCATAATTTCTGGCCACGTGTTTACATTTGTGTATAATCAGCAAGTCACCCTTAATCGAAATAATTCAAATTTTAAAAAAAATATACACTTTTAACTTTCACGAAATTTTCAGCAAGTACAAAGATCCAAGTGGAAATTTTTCTCACGAACCGTAAGATGTAGGAAAATTCTGAGTATGGCAGAAGAACAAGCGACCAATTTTATGTAGGAAATGTGTATTCGCTTGACTCTCGGCCCAAAATTGACGCCAATATAGCCGATTAACGAAATTTGATAAAAATCCAATTTTCTACAGTTTTTTCGATTTTCCGGCAAAAAAATGCATAATTTCTGGCCACGTGTTTACATTTGTTTAATTAGCAAGTCACCCTTAATCGAAATAATTCAAATTTTAAACAAAATATACACTTTTAATTTTCACGAAATTTTCAGCAAGTACAAACATCCAAGTGGAAATTTTTCTCACGAACCGTAAGATGTAGGAAAATTCTGAGTATGGCAGAAGAATGAGCGGCCAATTTTATGTAGGAAATGTGTATTCGCTTGACTCTCGGACCAAAATTGACGCCAATATAACCGATTAACCAAATTTGATAAAAATCCAAGGGTACCCCCTTGGAAAATTTTTTCCAAATTTTCCAGAAAAAAAAATTTTGTTTAATGTTTTGGTACATGCTCTTGGTCCAGCTTATTCCAAACATGTGTTTTTTGCTAATCCCTTAACCCCAGTTTGCCGGAAAAGAGGAAAAATCGAATTAAAAAATTTACAGTTTTTTCGGTTTTCCGGCAAAACCGTCCATAATTTTTAGCCACATGTTTAGATTTTTTTAATCAGCAAGTCACCCTTAATCGAAATAATTCAAATTTTAAACAAAATATTCACTTTTAATTTTCACGAAATGTTCAGCAAGTACAAACATCCAAGTGGAAATTTTTCTCACGAACCGTAAGATGTAGGAAAATTCTGATTATGGCAGAAGAACGAGCGGCCAATTTTATGTAGGAAATGTGTATTCGCTTGACTCTCGGACCAAAATTAACGCCAATATAGCCGATTAACGAAATTTGATAAAAATCCAATTTTCTAGAGTTTTTTCGATTTTCCGGCAAAAAAATGCATAATTTCTGGCCACGTGTTTACATTTGTTTAATCAGCAAGTCACCCTTAATCGAAATAATTTAAATTTTAAACAAAATATACACTTTTAACTTTTACGAAATTTTCAGCAAGTACAAACATCCAAGTGGAAATTTTTCTGACGAACCGTAAGATATAGGAAAATTCAGAGTATGGCAGAAGAACGAGCGGCCAATTTTATGTAGGAAATGTGTATTCGCTTGACTCTCGGACCAAAATTGACGCCAATATAGCCGATTAACGAAATTTGATAAAAATCCAATTTTCTACAGTTTTTTCGATTTTCCGGCAAAAAAATGCATAATTTCTGGCCACGTGTTTACATTTGTTTAATCAGCAAGTTACCCTTAATCGAAATAATTCAAATTTTAAACAAAATATACACTTTTAATTTTCACGAAATTTTCAGCAAGTACAAACATTAAAGTGGAAATTTTTTTCACGAACCGTAAGATGTAGGAAAATTCTGATTATGGCAGAAGAACGAGCAGCCAATTTTATGTAGGAAATGTGTATTCGCTTGACTCTCGGACCAAAATTGACGCCAATATAGCCGATTAACGAAATTTGATAAAAATCCAATTTTCTACAGTTTTTTCGATTTTCCGGCAAAAAAATGCATAATTTCTGGCCACGTGTTTACATTTGTTTAATCAGCAAGTCACCCTTAATCGAAATAATTCAAATTTTAAACAAAATATACACTTTTACTTTTCACGAAATTTTCAGCAAGTACAAACATCCAAGTGGAAATTTTTCTCACGAACCGTAAGATGTAGGAAAATTCAG
This sequence comes from Diabrotica undecimpunctata, assembly GCF_040954645.1. NCBI lineage: Eukaryota > Metazoa > Arthropoda > Insecta > Coleoptera > Chrysomelidae > Diabrotica > Diabrotica undecimpunctata. The sequence continues at coordinate 81,792 of NW_027311994.1, forward strand.
AGTATGGCAGAAGAACGAGCGGCCAATTTTATGTAGGAAATGTGTACTCGCTTGACTCTCGGACCAAAATTGACGCCAATATAGCCGATTAACGAAATTTGATAAAAATCCAATTTTCTACAGTTTTTTCGATTTTCCGGCAAAAAAATGCATAATTTCTGGCCACGTGTTTACATTTGTTTAATCAGCAAGTCACCCTTAATCGAAATAATTCAAATTTTAAACAAAATATACACTTTTAATTTTCACGAAATTTTCAGCAAGTACAAACATCCAAGTGGAAATTTTTCTCACGAACCGTAAGATGTAGGAAAATTCATAGTATGGCAGAAGAACGAGCGGCCAATTTTATGTAGGAAATGTGTATTCGCTTGACTCTCGGACCAAAATTGACGCCAATATAGCCGATTAACGAAATTTGATAAAAATCCAATTTTCTACAGTTTTTTCGATTTTCCGGCAAAAAAATGCATAATTTCTGGCCACGTGTTTACATTTGTTTCATCAGCAAGTCACCCTTAATCGAAATAATTCAAATTTTAAACAAAATATACACTTTTAATTTTCACGAAATTTTCAGCAAGTACAAACATCCAAGTGGAAATTTTTCTCACGAACCGTAAGAGGTAGGAAAATTCTGAGTATGGCAGAAGAACGAGCAGTCAATTTTATGTAGGAAATGTGTATTCGCTTGACTCTCGGACCAAAATTGACGCCAATATAGCCGATTAACGAAATTTGATAAAAATCCAATTTTCTACAGTTTTTTCGATTTTCCGGCAAAAAAATGCATAATTTCTGGCCACGTGTTTACATTTGTGTATAATCAGCAAGTCACCCTTAATCGAAATAATTCAAATTTTAAAAAAAATATACACTTTTAACTTTCACGAAATTTTCAGCAAGTACAAACATCCAAGTGGAAATTTTTCTCACGAACCGTAAGATGTAGGAAAATTCTGAGTATGGCAGAAGAATGAGCGGCCAATTTTATGTAGGAAATGTGTATTCGCTTGACTCTCGGACCAAAATTGACGCCAATATAACCGATTAACCAAATTTGATAAAAATCCAAGGGTACCCCCTTGGAAAATTTTTTCCAAATTTTCCAGAAAAAAAAATTTTGTTTAATGTTTTGGTACATGCTCTTGGTCCAGCTTATTCCAAACATGTGTTTTTTGCTAATCCCTTAACCCCAGTTTGCCGGAAAAGAGGAAAAATCGAATTAAAAAATTTACAGTTTTTTCGGTTTTCCGGCAAAACCGTCCATAATTTTTAGCCACATGTTTAGATTTTTTTAATCAGCAAGTCACCCTTAATCGAAATAATTCAAATTTTAAACAAAATATTCACTTTTAATTTTCACGAAATGTTCAGCAAGTACAAACATCCAAGTGGAAATTTTTCTCACGAACCGTAAGATGTAGGAAAATTCTGATTATGGCAGAAGAACGAGCGGCCAATTTTATGTAGGAAATGTGTATTCGCTTGACTCTCGGACCAAAATTAACGCCAATATAGCCGATTAACGAAATTTGATAAAAATCCAATTTTCTAGAGTTTTTTCGATTTTCCGGCAAAAAAATGCATAATTTCTGGCCACGTGTTTACATTTGTTTAATCAGCAAGTCACCCTTAATCGAAATAATTTAAATTTTAAACAAAATATACACTTTTAACTTTTACGAAATTTTCAGCAAGTACAAACATCCAAGTGGAAATTTTTCTGACGAACCGTAAGATATAGGAAAATTCTGAGTATGGCAGAAGAACAAGCGGCTAATTTTATGTAGGAAATGTGTATTCGCTTGACTCTCGGACCAAAATTGACGCCAATATAGCCGATTAACGAAATTTGATAAAAATCCAATTTTCTACAGTTTTTTCGATTTTCCGGCAAAAAAATGCATAATTTCTGGCCACGTGTTTACATTTGTTTAATTAGCAAGTCACCCTTAATCGAAATAATTCAAATTTTAAACAAAATATACACTTTTAATTTTCACGAAATTTTCAGCAAGTACAAACATCCAAGTGGAAATTTTTCTCACGAACCGTAAGATGTAGGAAAATTCTGAGTATGGCAGAAGAATGAGCGGCCAATTTTATGTAGGAAATGTGTATTCGCTTGACTCTCGGCCCAAAATTGACGCCAATATAACCGATTAACCAAATTTGATAAAAATCCAAGGGTACCCCCTTGGAAAATTTTTTCCAAATTTTCCAGAAAAAAAAATTTTGTTTAATGTTTTGGTACATGCTCTTGGTCCAGCTTATTCCAAACATGTGTTTTTTGCTAATCCCTTAACCCCAGTTTGCCGGAAAAGAGGAAAAATCGAATTAAAAAATTTACAGTTTTTTCGGTTTTCCGGCAAAACCGTCCATAATTTTTAGCCACATGTTTAGATTTTTTTAATCAGCAAGTCACCCTTAATCGAAATAATTCAAATTTTAAACAAAATATTCACTTTTAATTTTCACGAAATGTTCAGCAAGTACAAACATCCAAGTGGAAATTTTTCTCACGAACCGTAAGATGTAGGAAAATTTTGATTATGGCAGAAGAACGAGCGGCCAATTTTATGTAGGAAATGTGTATTCGCTTGACTCTCGGACCAAAATTAACGCCAATATAGCCGATTAACGAAATTTGATAAAAATCCAATTTTCTACAGTTTTTTCGATTTTCCGGCAAAAAAATGCATAATTTCTGGCCACGTGTTTACATTTGTTTAATCAGCAAGTCACCCTTAATCGAACTAATTCAAATTTTAAACAAAATATTCACTTTTAATTTTCACGAAATTTTCAGCAAGTACAAACATCCAAGTGAAAATTTTTCTCACAAACCGTAAGATGTAGGAAAATTCTGAGTATGGCAGAAGAACGAGCGGCCAATTTTATGTAGGAAATGTGTATTCGCTTGACTCTCGGACCAAAATTGACGCCAATATAGCCGATTAACGAAATTTGATAAAAATCCAATTTTCTACAGTTTTTTCGATTTTCCGGCAAAAAATGCATAATTTCTGGCCACGTGTTTACATTTGTTTAATCAGCAAGTCACCCTTAATCGAAATAATTCAAATTTTAAACAAAATATACACTTTTAATTTTCACGAAATTTTCAGCAAGTACAAACATCCAAGTGGAAATTTTTCTCACGAACCGTAAGATGTAGGAAAATTCTGATTATGGCAGAAGAACGAGCGGCCAATTTTATGTAGGAAATTTGTATTCGCTTGACTCTCGGACCAAAATTGACGCCAATATAGCCGATTAACCAAATTTGATAAAAATCCAATTTTCTACAGTTTTTTCGATTTTCCGGTAAAAAAATGCATAATTTCTGGCCACGTGTTTACATTTGTTTAATCAGCAAGTCACCCTTAATCGAAATAATTCAAATTTTAAACAAAATATACACTTTTAATTTTCACGAAATTTCAGCAAGTACAAACATCCAAGTGGAAATTTTTCTCACGAACCGTAAGATGTAGGAAAATTCTGAGTATGGCAGAAGAACGAGCGGCCAATTTTATGTAGGAAATGTGTATTCGCTTGACTCTCGGACCAAAATTGACGCCAATATAGCCGATTAACGAAATTTGATAAAATCCAATTTTCTACAGTTTTTTCGATTTTCCGGCAAAAAAATGCATAATTTCTGGCCACGTGTTTACATTTATTTAATCAGCAAGTCACCCTTAATCGAAATAATTCAAATTTTAAACAAAATATACACTTTTAATTTTCACGAGATTTTCAGCAAGTACAAACATACAAGTGGAAATTTTTCTCACGAACCGTAAGATGTAGGAAAATTCTGATTATGGCAGAAGAACGAGCGGCCAATTTTATGTAGGAAATGTGTATTCGCTTGACTCTCGGACCAAAATTGACGCCAATATAGCCGATTAACGAAATTTGATAAAAATCCAATTTTCTAACGTTTTTTCGATTTTCCGGCAAAAAAATGCATAATTTCTGGCCACGTGTTTACATTTGTTTAATCAGCAAGTCACCCTTAATCGAAATAATTCAACTTTTAAACAAAATATACACTTTTAATTTTCACGAAATTTTCAGCAAGTACAAACATCCAAGTGGAAATTTTTCTCACGAACCGTAAGATGTAGGAAAATTCTGAGTATGGCAGAAAAACGAGCGGCCAATTTTATGTAGGAAATGTGTATTTGCTTGACTCTCGGACCAAAATTGACGCCAATATAGCCGATTAACGAAATTTGATAAAATCCAATTTTCTACAGTTTTTTCGATTTTCCGGCAAAGAAATGCATAATTTCTGGCCACGTGTTTACATTTATTTAATCAGCAAGTCACCCTTAATCGAAATAATTCAAATTTTAAACAAAATATACACTTTTAATTTTCACGAAATTTTCAGCAAATACAAACATCCAAGTGGAAATTTTTCTCACGAACCGTAAGATGTAGGAAAATTCTGAGTATGGCATAAGAACTAGCGGCCAATTTTATGTAGGAATATTCGCATGACTCTGGGACCAAAATTGACGCCAATATAGCCGATTAACCAAATTTGATAAAAATCCAAGGGTACCCCCTTGGAAAATTTTTTCCAAATTTTCCAGAAAAAAATATTTTGTTTAATGTTTTGGTACATGCTCTTGGTCCAGCTTATTCCAAACATGTGTTTTTTTCTAATCCCTTAACCCCAGTTTGCCGGAAAAGAGGAAAAATCGAATTAAAAAATTTACAGTTTTTTCGGTTTTTCGGCAAAACGGTCCATAATTTTTAGCCACATGTTTAGATTTTTTTAATCAGCAAGTCACCCTTAATCGAAATAATTCAAATTTTAAACAAAATATTCACTTTTAATTTTCACGAAATTTTCAGCAAGTACAAACATCCAAGTGGAAATTTTTCTCACGAACCGTAAGATGTAGGAAAATTCTGATTATGGCAGAAGAACGAGCGGCCAATTTTATGTGGGAAATGTGTATTTTTCGCTTGACTCTAGGACCAAAATTGACGCCAATATAGCCGATTAAAAAAATTTGACAAAAATCCAATTTTCCCTACAGTTTTTTCGATTTTCCGGCAAAAAAATGCATAAATTCTGGCCACGTGTTTACATTTGTTTAATTAGCAAGTCACTGTTAATCGAAATAATTCAAATTTTAAACAAAATATACACTTTTAATTTTCACGAAATTTTCAGCAAGTACAAACATCCAAGTGAAAATTTTTCTCACAAACCGTAAGATGTAGGAAAATTCTGAGTATCGCAGAAGAACGAGCGGCCAATTTTATGTAGGAAATGTGTATTCGCTTGACTCTCGGACCAAAATTGACGCCAATATAGCCGATTAAAAAAATTTGACAAAAATCCAATTTTCTACAGTTTTTTCGGTTTTCCGGCAAAACGGTCCATAATTTTTACCCACATGTTTAGATTTTTTTAATCAGCAAGTCACCCTTAATCGAAGTAATTCAAATTTTAAACAAAATATTCACTTTTAATTTTCACGAAATTTTCAGCAAGTACAAACATCCAAGTGGAAATTTTTCTCACGAACCGTAAGATGTAGGAAAATTCTGAGTATGGCAGAAAAACGAGCGGCCAATTTTATGTAGGAAATGTGTATTCGCTTGACTCTCGGACCAAAATTGACGCCAATATAGCCGATTAACCAAATTTGATAAAAATCCAATTTTCTACAGTTTTTTCGATTTTCCGGCAAGAAAATGCATAATTTCTGGCCACGTGTTTACATTTGTTTAATCAGCAAGTCACCCTTAATCGAAATAATTCAAATTTTAAACAAAATATACACTTTTAATTTTCACGAAATTTTCAGCAAGTACAAACATCCAAGTGAAAATTTTTCTCACAAACCGTAAGATGTAGGAAAATTCTGAGTATCGCAGAAGAACGAGCGGCCAATTTTATGTAGGAAATGTGTATTCGCTTGACTCTCGGACCAAAATTGACGCCAATATAGCCGATTTACGAAATTGATAAAAATCCAATTTTCTACAGTTTTTTCGATTTTCCGGCAAAAAAATGCATAATTTCTGGCCACGTGTTTACATTTGTTTAATCATCAAGTCACCCTTAATCGAAATAATTCAAATTTTAAACAAAATATACACTTTTAATTTTCACGAAATTTTCAGCAAGTACAAACATCCAAGTGGAAATTTTTCTCACGAACCGTAAGATGTAGGAAAATTCTGAGTATGGCAGAAGAACGAGCGGCCAATTTTATGTAGGAAATGTGTATTCGCTTGACTCTCAGACCAAAATTGACGCCAATATAGCCGGTTAACCAAATTTGATAAAAATCCAATTTTCTACAGTTTTTTCGATTTTGCGGCAAAAAAATGCATAATTTCTGGCCATGTGTTTACATTTGTTTAATCAGCAAGTCACCCTTAATCGAAATAATTCAAATTTTAAACAAAATATACACTTTAAATTTTCACGAAATTTTCAGCAAGTACAAACATCCAAGTGGAAATTTTTCTCACGAACCGTAAGATCTAGGAAAATTCTGAGTATGGCAGAAGAACGAGCGGCCAATTTTATGTAGGAAATGTGTATTCGCTTGACTCTCGGACCAAAATTGACGCCAATATAGCCGATTAACCAAATTTGATAAAAATCCAAGGGTACCCCCTTGGAAAAATTTTTCCAAATTTTCCAGAAAAAAAAATTTTGTTTAATGTTTTAGTACATGCTCTTGGTCCAGCTTATTCCAAACATGTGTTTTTTTCTAATCCCTTAACCCCAGTTTGCCGGAAAAGAGGAAAAATCGAATTAAAAAATTTACAGTTTTTTCGGTTTTCCGGCAAAACGGTCCATAATTTTTAGCCACATGTTTAGATTTTTTAATCAGCAAGTCACCCTTAATCGAAATAATTCAAATTTTAAACAAAATATACACTTTTAATTTTCACGAAATTTTCAGCAAGTACAAACATCCAAGTGGAAATTTTTCTCACGAACCGTAAGATGTAGGAAAATTCTGATTATGGCAGAAGAACGAACGGCCAATTTTATGTAGGAAATGTGTATTCGCTTGACTCTCGGATCAAAATTGACGCCAATATAGCCGATTAACGAAATTTGATAAAAATCCAATTTTCTACAGTTTTTTCGATTTTCCGGCAAAAAAATGCATAATTTCTGGCCACGTGTTTACATTTGTTTAATCAGCAAGTCACCCTTAATCGAAATAATTCAAATTTAAACAAAATATACACTTTTAATTTTCACGAAATTTTCAGCAAGTACAAACATCCAAGTGAAAATTTTTCTCACAAACCGTAAGATGTAGGAAAATTCTGAGTATGGCAGAAGAACGAGCGGCCAATTTTATGTAGGAAATGTGTATTCGCTTGAATCTCTGACCAAAATTGACGCCAATATAGCCGATTAACGAAATTTGATAAAAATCCAATTTTCTACAGTTTTTTAGATTTTCCGGCAAAAAAATGCATAATTTCTGGCCGCGTGTTTACATTTGTTTAATCAGCAAGTCACCCTTAATCGAAATAATTCAAATTTTAAACAAAATATACACTTTTAATTTTCACGAAATTTTCAGCAAGTACAAACATCCAAGTGGAAATTTTTCTCACGAACCGTAAGATGTAGGAAAATTCTGAGTATGGCAGAAGAACGAGCGGCCAATTTTATGTAGGAAATGTGCATTCGCTTGACTCTCGGACCAAAATTGACGCCAATATAGCCGATTAACCAAATTTGATAAAAATCCAATTTTCTACAGTTTTTTCGATTTTGCGGCAAAAAAATGCATAATTTCTGGCCACGTGTTTACATTTGTTTAATTAGCAAGTCACTGTTAATTGAAATAATTCAAATTTTAAACAAAATATACACTTTTAATTTTCACGAAATTTTCAGCAAGTACAAACATCCAAGTGAAAATTTTTCTCACAAACCGTAAGATGTAGGAAAATTCTGAGTATCGCAGAAGAACGAGCGGCCAATTTTATGTAGGAAATGTGTATTCGCTTGACTCTCGGACCAAAATTGACGCCAATATAGCCGATTAAAAAAATTTGACAAAAATCCAATTTTCTACAGTTTTTTCGGTTTTCCGGCAAAACGGTCCATAATTTTTACCCACATGTTTAGATTTTTTTAATCAGCAAGTCACCCTTAATCGAAGTAATTCAAATTTTAAACAAAATATTCACTTTTAATTTTCACGAAATTTTCAGCAAGTACAAACATCCAAGTGGAAATTTTTCTCACGAACCGTAAGATGTAGGAAAATTCTGAGTATGGCAGAAAAACGAGCGGCCAATTTTATGTAGGAAATGTGTATTCGCTTGACTCTCGGACCAAAATTGACGCCAATATAGCCGATTAACCAAATTTGATAAAAATCCAATTTTCTACAGTTTTTTCGATTTTCCGGCAAGAAAATGCATAATTTCTGGCCACGTGTTTACATTTGTTTAATCATCAAGTCACCCTTAATCGAAATAATTCAAATTTTAAACAAAATATACACTTTTAATTTTCACGAAATTTTCAGCAAGTACAAACATCCAAGTGGAAATTTTTCTCACGAACCGTAAGATGTAGGAAAATTCTGAGTATGGCAGAAGAACGAGCGGCCAATTTTATGTAGGAAATGTGTATTCGCTTGACTCTTAGACCAAAATTGACGCCAATATAGCCGGTTAACCAAATTTGATAAAAATCCAATTTTCTACAGTTTTTTCGATTTTCCGGCAAAAAAATGCATAATTTCTGGCCATGTGTTTACATTTGTTTAATCAGCAAGTCACCCTTAATCGAAATAATTCAAATTTTAAACAAAATATACACTTTAAATTTTCACGAAATTTTCAGCAAGTACAAACATCCAAGTGGAAATTTTTCTCACGAACCGTAAGATGTAGGAAAATTCTGAGTATGGCAGAAGAACGAGCGGCCAATTTTATGTAGGAAATGTGTATTCGCTTGACTCTCGGACCAAAATTGACGCCAATATAGCCGATTAACCAAATTTGATAAAAATCCAAGGGTACCCCCTTGGAAAAATTTTTCCAAATTTTCCAGAAAAAAAAATTTTGTTTAATGTTTTAGTACATGCTCTTGGTCCAGCTTATTCCAAACATGTGTTTTTTTCTAATCCCTTAACCCCAGTTTGCCGGAAAAGAGGAAAATCGAATTAAAAAATTTACAGTTTTTTCGGTTTTCCGGCAAAACGGTCCATAATTTTTAGCCACATGTTTAGATTTTTTTAATCAGCAAGTCACCCTTAATCGAAATAATTCAAATTTTAAACAAAATATACACTTTTAATTTTCACGAAATTTTCAGCAAGTACAAACATCCAAGTGGAAATTTTTCTCACGAACCGTAAGATGTAGGAAAATTCTGATTATGGCAGAAGAACGAACGGCCAATTTTATGTAGGAAATGTGTATTCGCTTGACTCTCGGACCAAAATTGACGCCAATATAGCCGATTAACGAAATTTGATAAAAATCCAATTTTCTACAGTTTTTTCGATTTTCCGGCAAAAAAATGCATAATTTCTGGCCACGTGTTTACATTTGTTTAATCAGCAAGTCACCCTTAATCGAAATAATTCAAATTTTAAACAAAATATACACTTTTAATTTTCACGAAATTTTCAGCAAGTACAAACATCCAAGTGAAAATTTTTCTCACAAACCGTAAGATGTAGGAAAATTCTGAGTATGGCAGAAGAACGAGCGGCCAATTTTATGTAGGAAATGTGTATTCGCTTGAATCTCTGACCAAAATTGACGCCAATATAGCCGATTAACGAAATTTGATAAAAATCCAATTTTCTACAGTTTTTTAGATTTTCCGGCAAAAAAATGCATAATTTCTGGCCGCGTGTTTACATTTGTTTAATCAGCAAGTCACCCTTAATCGAAATAATTCAAATTTTAAACAAAATATACACTTTTAATTTTCACGAAATTTTCAGCAAGTACAAACATCCAAGTGGAAATTTTTCTCACGAACCGTAAGATGTAGGAAAATTCTGAGTATGGCAGAAGAACGAGCGGCCAATTTTATGTAGGAAATGTGTATTCGCTTGACTCTCGGGCCAAAATTGACGCCAATATAGCCGATTAACCAAATTTGATAAAAATCCAATTTTCTACAGTTTTTTCGATTTTGCGGCAAAAAAATGCATAATTTCTGGCCACGTGTTGACATTTGTTTAATCAGCAAGTCACCCTTAATCGAAATAATTCAAATTTTAAACAAAATATACACTTTTAATTTTCACGAAATTTTCAGCAAGTACAAACATCCAAGTGGAAATTTTTCTCACGAACCGTAAGATGTAGGAAAATTCTGAGTATGGCAGAAGAACGAGCGGCCAATTTTATGTAGGAAATGTGTATTCGCTTGACTCTCGGACCAAAATTGACGCCAATATAGCCGATTAACCAAATTTGATATAAATCCAAGGGTACCCCCTTGGAAAAATTTTTCCAAATTTTCCAGAAAAAAAAAATTTGTTTAATGTTTTGGTACATGCTCTTGGTCCAGCTTATTCCAAACATGTGTTTTTTTCTAATCCCTTAACCCCAGCTTGCCGGAAAAGAGGAAAAATCGAATTAAAAAATTTACAGTTTTTTCGGTTTTCCGGCAAAACGGTCCATAATTTTTAGCCACATGTTTAGATTTTTTTAATCAGCAAGTCACCCTTAATCGAAATAATTCAAATTTTAAACAAAATATACACTTTTAATTTTCACGAAATTTTCAGCAAGTACAAACATCCAAGTGAAAATTTTTCTCACAAACCGTAAGATGTAGGAAAATTCTAAGTATGGCAGAAGAACGAGCGGCCAATTTTATGTAGGAAATGTGTATTCGCTTGAATCTCTGACCAAAATTGACGCCAATATAGCCGATTAACGAAATTTGATAAAAATCCAATTTTCTACAGTTTTTTCGATTTTCCGGCAAAAAAATGCATAATTTCTGGCCGCGTGTTTACATTTGTTTAATCAGCAAGTCACCCTTAATCGAAATAATTCAAATTTTAAACAAAATATACACTTTTAATTTTCACGAAATTTTCAGCAAGTACAAACATCCAAGTGGAAATTTTTCTCACGAACCGTAAGATGTAGGAAAATTCTGAGTATGGCAGAAGAACGAGCGGCCAATTTTATGTAGGAAATGTGTATTCGCTTGACTCTCGGACCAAAATTGACGCCAATATAGCCGATTAACCAAATTTGATAAAAATCCAATTTTCTACAGTTTTTTCGATTTTGCGGCAAAAAAATGCATAATTTCTGGCCACGTGTTTACATTTGTTTAATCAGCAAGTCACCCTTAATCGAAATAATTCAAATTTTAAACAAAATATACACTTTTAATTTTCACGAAATTTTCAGCAAGTACAAACATCCAAGTGGAAATTTTTCTCACGAACCGTAAGATGTAGGAAAATTCTGAGTATGGCAGAAGAACGAGCGGCCAATTTTATGTAGGAAATGTGTATTTGCTTGACTCTCGGACCAAAATTGACGCCAATATATCCGATTAACCAAATTTGATATAAATCCAAGGGTACCCCCTTGGAAAAATTTTTCCAAATTTTCCAGAAAAAAAAATTTTGTTTAATGTTTTGGTACATGCTCTTGGTCCAGCTTATTCCAAACATGTGTTTTTTTCTAATCCCTTAACCCCAGTTTGCCGGAAAAGAGGAAAAATCGAATTAAAAAATTTACAGTTTTTTCGGTTTTCCGGCAAAACGGTCCATAATTTTTAGCCACATGTTTAGATTTTTTTAATCAGCAAGTCACCCTTAATCGAAATAATTCAAATTTCAAACAAAATATACACTTTTAATTTTCACGAAATTTTCAGCAAGTACAAACATCCAAGTGAAAATTTTTCTCACAAACCGTAAGATGTAGGAAAATTCTAAGTATGGCAGAAGAACGAGCGGCCAATTTTATGTAGGAAATGTGTATTCGCTTGACTCTCGGACCAAAATTGACGCCAATATAGCCGATTAACGAAATTTGATAAAAATCCAATTTTCTACAGTTTTTTCGATTTTCCGGCAAAAAAATGCATAATTTCTGGCCACGTGTTTAGATTTGTTTAATCAGCAAGTCACCCTTAATCGAAATAATTCAAATTTTAAACAAAATATACACTTTTAATTTTCACGAAATTTTCAGCAAGTACAAACATCCAAGTGGAAATTTTTCTCACGAACCGTAAGATGTAGGAAAATTCTGAGTAAGGCAGAAGAACGAGCGGCCAATTTTATGTAGGAAATGTGTATTCGCTTGACTCTCGGACCAAAATTGACGCCAATATAGCCGATTAACCAAATTTGATAAAAATCCAATTTTCTACAGTTTTTTCGATTTTCCGGCAAAAAAATGCATAATTTCTGGCCACGTGTTTACATTTGTTTAATCAGCAAGTCACCCTTAATCGAAATAATTCAAATTTTAAACAAAATATACACTTTTAATTTTCACGAAATTTTCAGCAAGTACAAACATCCAAGTGGAAATTTTTCTCACGAACCGTAAGATGTAGGAAAATTCTGACTATGGCAGAAGAACGAGCGGCCAATTTTATGTAGGAAATGTGTATTCGCTTGACTCTCGGACCAAAATTGACGCCAATATAGCCGATTAACCAAATTTGATAAAAATCCAATTTTCTACAGTTTTTTCGATTTTGCGGCAAAAAAATGCATAATTTCTGGCCATGTGTTTACATTTGTTTAATCAGCAAGTCACCCTTAATCGAAATAATTCAAATTTTAAACAAAATATACACTTTAAATTTTCACGAAATTTTCAGCAAGTACAAACATCCAAGTGGAAATTTTTCTCACGAACCGTAAGATGTAGGAAAATTCTGAGTATGGCAGAAGAACGAGCGGCCAATTTTATGTAGGAAATGTGTATTCGCTTGACTCTCGGACCAAAATTGACGCCAATATAGCCGATTAACGAATTTGATAAAAATCCAATTTTCTACAGTTTTTTCGATTTTCCGGCAAAAAAATGCATAATTTCTGGCCACGTGTTTAGATTTGTTTAATCAGCAAGTCACCCTTAATCGAAATAATTCAAATTTTAAACAAAATATACACTTTTAATTTTCACGAAATTTTCAGCAAGTACAAACATCCAAGTGGAAATTTTTCTCACGAACCGTAAGATGTAGGAAAATTCTGAGTAAGGCAGAAGAACGAGCGTCCAATTTTATGTAGGAAATGTGTATTCGCTTGACTCTCGGACCAAAATTGACGCCAATATAGCCGATTAACCAAATTTGATAAAAATCCAATTTTCTACAGTTTTTTCGATTTTCCGGCAAAAAAATGCATAATTTCTGGCCACGTGTTTACATTTGTTTAATCAGCAAGTCACCCTTAATCGAAATAATTCAAATTTTAAACAAAATATACACTTTTAATTTTCACGAAATTTTCAGCAAGTACAAACATCCAAGTGGAAATTTTTCTCACGAACCGTAAGATGTAGGAAAATTCTGACTATGGCAGAAGAACGAGCGGCCAATTTTATGTAGGAAATGTGTATTCGCTTGACTCTCGGACCAAAATTGACGCCAATATAGCCGATTAACCAAATTTGATAAAAATCCAATTTTCTACAGTTTTTTCGATTTTGCGGCAAAAAAATGCATAATTTCTGGCCACGTGTTTACATTTGTTTAATCAGCACGTCACCCTTAATCGAAATAATTCAAATTTTAAACAAAATATACACTTTTAATTTTCACGAAATTTTCAGCAAGTACAAACATCCAAGTGGAAATTTTTCTCACGAACCTTAAGATGTAGGAAAATTCTGAGTATGGCAGAAGAATGAGCGGCCAATTTTATGTAGGAAATGTGTATTCGCTTGACTCTCGGACCAAAATTGACGCCAATATAGCCGATTAACCAAATTTGATAAAAATCCAAGGGTACCCCCTTGAAAAAATTTTTCCAAATTTTCCAGAAAAAAAAATTTTGTTTAATGTTTTGGTACACGCTCTTGGTCCAGCTTATTCTAAACATGTGTTTTTTTTCTAATCCCTTAACCCCAGTTTGCCGGAAAAGAGGAAAAATCGAATTAAAAAATTTACAGTTTTTTCGGTTTTCCGGCAAAACGGTCCATAATTTTTAGCCACATGTTTAGATTTTTTTAATCAGCAAGTCACCCTTAATCGAAATAGTTCAAATTTTAAACAAAATATACACTTTTAATTTTCACGAAATTTTCAGCAAGTACAAACATCCAAGTGAAAATTTTTCTCACAAACCGTAAGATGTAGGAAAATTCTGAGTATGGCAGAAGAACGAGCGGCCAATTTTATGTAGGAAATGTGTATTCGCTTGACTCTCGGACCAAAATTGACGCCAATATAGCCGATTAACGAAATTTGATAAAAATCCAATTTTCTACAGTTTTTTCGATTTTCCGGCAAAAAAATGCATAATTTCTGGCCACGTGTTTACATTTGTTTAATCAGCAAGTCACCCTTAATCGAAATAATTCAAATTTTAAACAAAATATACACTTTTAAATAATTCAAATTTTAAACAAAATATACACTTTTAATTTTCACGAAATTTTCAGCAAGTACAAACCTCCAAGTGGAAATGTTTCTCACGAACCGTAAGATGTAGGAAAATTCTGAGTATGGCAGAAGAACGAGCGGCCAATTTTATGTAGGAATGTGTATTCGCTTGACTATCGGACCAAAATGACGCCAATATAGCGATTAACCAAATTTGATAAAAATCCAATTTTCTACAGTTTTTTCGATTTTCCGGCAAAAAAATGCATAATTTCTGGCCACGTGTTTACATTTGTTTAATCAGCAAGTCACCCTTAATCGAAATAATTCAAATTTTAAACAAAATATACACTTTTAATTTTCACGAAATTTTCAGCAAGTACAAACATCCAAGTGAAAATTTTTCTCACAAACCGTAAGATGTAGGAAAATTCTGAGTATGGCAGAAGAACGACCGGCAATTTTATGTAGGAAATGTGTATTCGCTTGACTCTCGGACCAAAATTGACGCCAATATAGCCAATTAACGAAATTTGATAAAAATCCAATTTTCTACAGTTTTTTCGATTTTCCGGCAAAAAAATGCATAATTCTGGCCACGTGTTTACATTTGTTTAATCAGCAAGTCACCCTTAATCGAAATAATTCAAATTTTAAACAAATATACACTTTTAATTTTCACGAAATTTTCAGCAAGTACAAACACCCAAGTGGAAATTTTTCTCACGAACCGTAAGATGTAGAAAATTCTGAGTATGGCAGAAGAACTACGCCAATTATATGTAGGAAATGTGTATTCGCTTGACTCTGGGACCAAAATTGACGCCAATATAGCCGATTAACCAAATTTGATAAAAATCCAAGGGTACCCCCTTGGAAAATTTTTCCAAATTTTCCAGAAAAAAAAAAAAATGTTTAATGTTTTGGTACATGCTCTTGGTCCAGCTTATTCCAAACATGTGTTTTTTTCTAATCCCTTAACCCCAGTTTGCGGAAAAGAGGAAAAATCGAATTAAAAAATTTACAGTTTTTTCGGTTTTCCGGCAAAACGGTCCATAATTTTTAGCCACATGTTTAGATTTTTTTAATCAGCAAGTCACCCTTAATCGAAATAATTCAAATTTTAAACAAAATATTCACTTTTAATTTTCACGAAATTTTCAGCAAGTACAAACATCCAAGTGGAAATTTTTCTCACGAACCGTAAGATGTAGGAAGATTCTGATTATGGCAGAAGAACGAGCGGTAAATTTTATGTGGGAAATGTGTATTCGCTTGACTCTCGGACCAAAATTGACGCCAATATAGCCGATTAAAAAAATTTGACAAAAATCCAATTTTCTACAGTTTTTTCGATTTTCCGGCAAAAAAATGCATAAATTCTGGCCACGTGTTTACATTTGTTTAATTAGCAAGTCACCCTTAATCGAAATAATTCAAATTTAAACAAAATATACACTTTTAATTTTCACGAAATTTTCAGCAAGTACAAACATCCAAGTGGAAATTTTTCTCACGAACCGTAAGATGTAGGAAAATTCTGAGTATGGCAGAAAAACGAGCGGCCAATTTTATGTAGGAAATGTGTATTCGCTTGACTCTCGGACCAAAATTGACGCCAATATAGCCGATTAACCAAATTTGATAAAATCCAAGGGTACCCCCTTGGAAAATTTTTTCCAAATTTTCCAGAAAAAAAATTTTGTTTAATGTTTTGGTACATGCTCTTGGTCCAGCTTATTCCAGACATGTGTTTTTTTCTAATCCCTTAACCCCAGTTTGCCGGAAAAGAGGAAAAATCGAATTAAAAAATTTACAGTTTTTTCGGTTTTCCGGCAAAACGTCCATAATTTTTACCCACATGTTTAGATTTTTTTAATCAGCAAGTCACCCTTAATCGAAGTAATTCAAATTTTAAACAAAATATTCACTTTTAATTTTCACGAAATTTTCAGCAAGTACAAACATCCAAGTGGAAATTTTTCTCACGAACCGTAAGATGTAGGAAAATTCTGATTATGGCAGAAGAACGAGCGGCCAATTTTATGTAGGAAATGTGTATTCGCTTGACTCTCGGACCAAAATTGACGCCAATATAGCCGATTAACGAAATTTGATAAAAATCCAATTTTCTACAGTTTTTTCGATTTTCCGGCAAGAAAATGCATAATTTCTGCCACGTGTTTACATTTGTTTAATCAGCAAGTCACCCTTAATCGAAATAATTCAAATTTTAAACAAAATATACACTTTTAATTTTCACGAAATTTTCAGCAAGTACAAACATCCAAGTGAAAATTTTTCTCACAAACCGTAAGATGTAGGAAAATTCTGATTATGGCAGAAGAACGAGCGGCCAATTTTATGTAGAAAATGTGTATTCGCTTGACTATCGGACCAAAATTGACGCCAATATAGCCGATTACCGAAATTTGATATTCGATTTTCCGGCAAAAAAATGCATAACTTCTGGCCACGTGTTTACATTTGTTTAATCAGCAAGTCACCCTTAATCGAAATAATTTAAATTTTAAACAAAATATACAGTTTTAATTTTCACGAAATTTTCAGCAAGTACAAACATCCAAGTGGAAATTTTTCTCACGAACCGTAAGATGTAGGAAAATTCTAAGTATGGCAGACGAACGAGCGGCCAATTTTATGTAGGAAATGTGTATTCGCTTGACTCTCGGACCAAAATTGACGCCAATATAGCCGATTAACGAAATTTGATAAAAATCCAAGGGTACCCCCTTGGAAAATTTTTTCCAAATTTTCCAGAAAAAAAAAAATTTTGTTTAATGTTTTGGTACATGCTCTTGGTCCAGCTTATTCCAAACATGTGTTTTTTTCTAATCCCTTAACCCCAGTTTGCCGGAAAAGAGGAAAAATCGAATTAAAAAATTTACAGTTTTTTCGGTTTTCCGGCAAAACGGTCAATAATTTTTAGCCACATGTCTAGATTTTTTTAATCAGCAAGTCACCCTTAATCGAAATAATTCAAATTTTAAACAAAATATTCACTTTTAATTTTCACGAAATTTTCAGCAAGTACAAACATCCAAGTGGAAATTTTTCTCACGAACCGTAAGATGTAGGAAAATTCAGAGTATGGCAGAAGAACGAGCGGCCAATTTTATGTAGGAAATGTGTATTCGCTTGACTCTCGGACCAAAATTGACGCCAATATAGCCGATTAACGAAATTTGATAAAAATCCAATTTTCTACAGTTTTTTCGATTTTCCGGCAAAAAAATGCATAATTTCTGGCCACGTGTTTACATTTGTTTAATCAGCAAGTTACCCTTAATCGAAATAATTCAAATTTTAAACAAAATATACACTTTTAATTTTCACGAAATTTTCAGCAAGTACAAACATTAAAGTGGAAATTTTTTTCACGAACCGTAAGATGTAGGAAAATTCTGATTATGGCAGAAGAACGAGCGGCCAATTTTATGTAGGAAATGTGTATTCGCTTGACTCTCGGACCAAAATTGACGCCAATATAGCCGATTAACGAAATTTGATAAAAATCCAATTTTCTACAGTTTTTTCGATTTTCCGGCAAGAAAATGCATAATTTCTGGCCACGTGTTTACATTTGTTTAATCAGCAGGTCACCCTTAATCGAAATAATTCAAATTTTAAACAAAATATTCAATTTAAATTTTCACGAAATTTTCAGCAAGTACAAACATCCAAGTGGAAATTTTTCTCACGAACCGTAAGATGTAGGAAAATTCTGATTATGGCAGAAGAACGAGCGGCCAATTTTATGTAGGAAATGTGTATTCGCTTTACTATCGGACCAAAATTGACGCCAATATAGCCGATTAACGAAATTTGATAAAAATCCAATTTTCTACAGTTTTTTCGATTTTCCGGCAAAAAAATGCATAACTTCTGGCCACGTGTTTACATTTGTTTAACCAGCAAGTCACCCTTAATCGAAATAATTTAAATTTTAAACAAAATATACAGTTTTAATTTTCACGAAATTTTCAGCAAGTACAAACATCCAAGTGGAAATTTTTCTCACGAACCGTAAGATGTAGGAAAATTCTGAGTATTGCAGACGAACGAGCGGCCAATTTTATGTAGGAAATGTGTATTCGCTTGACTCTCGGACCAAAATTGACGCCAATATAGCCGATTAACGAAATTTGATAAAAATCCAAGGGTACCCCCTTGGAAAATTTTTTCCAAATTTTCCAGAAAAAAAAAAATTTTGTTTAATGTTTTGGTACATGCTCTTGGTCCAGCTTATTCCAAACATGTGTTTTTTTCTAATCCCTTAACCCCAGTTTGCCGGAAAAGAGGAAAAATCGAATTAAAAAATTTACAGTTTTTTCGGTTTTCCGGCAAAACGGTCAATAATTTTTAGCCACATGTCTAGATTTTTTTAATCACCAAGTCACCCTTAATCGAAATAATTCAAATTTTAAACAAAATATTCACTTTTAATTTTCACGAAATTTTCAGCAAGTACAAACATCCAAGTGGAAATTTTTCTCACGAACCGTAAGATGTAGGAAAATTCAGAGTATGGCAGAAGAACGAGCGGCCAATTTTATGTAGGAAATGTGTATTCGCTTGACTCTCGGACCAAAATTGACGCCAATATAGCCGATTAACGAAATTTGATAAAAATCCAATTTTCTACAGTTTTTTCGATTTTCCGGCAAAAAAATGCATAACTTCTGGCCACATGTTTACATTTGTTTAACCAGCAAGTCACCCTTAATCGAAATAATTTAAATTTTAAACAAAATATACAGTTTTAATTTTCACGAAATTTTCAGCAAGTACAAACATCCAAGTGGAAATTTTTCTCACGAACCGTAAGATGTAGGAAAATTCTGATTATGGCAGAAGAACGAGCAACCAATTTTATGTAGGAAATGTGTATTCACTTGACACTCGGACCAAAATTGACGCCAATATAGCCGATTAACCAAATTTGATAAAAATCCAAGGGTACCCCCTTGGAAAATTTTTTCCAAATTTTCCAAAAAAAAAAATTTTGTTTAATGTTTTGGTACATGCTGTTGGTCCAGCTTATTCCAAACATGTGTTTTTTTCTAATCCCTTAACCCCAGTTTGCCGGGAAAGAGGAAAAATCGGATTAAAAAATTTACAGTTTTTTCGGTTTTCCGGCAAAACGGTCCATAATTTTTAGCCACATGTTTAGATTTTTTTAATCAGCAAGTCACCCTTAATCGAAGTAATTCAAATTTTAAACAAAATATTCACTTTTAATTTTCACGAAATTTTCAGCAAGTACAAACATCCAAGTGGAAATTTTTCTCACGATCCGTAAGACGTAGAAAAATTCTAATTATGGCAGAAGAACGAGCGGCCAATTTTATGTAGGAAATGTGTATTCGCTTGACTCTCGGACCAAAATTGACGCCAATATAGCCGATTAACGAAATTTGATAAAAATCCAATTTTCTACAGTTTTTTCGATTTTCCGGCAAAAAAATGCATAATTTCTGGCCACGTGTTTACATTTGTTTAATCAGCAAGTCACCCTTAATCGAAATAATTCAAATTTTAAACAAAATATACACTTTTAATTTTCACGAAATTTTCAGCAAGTACAAACATCCAAGTGGAAATTTTTCTCACGAACCGTAAGATGTAGGAAAATTCTGAGTATGGCAGAAGAACGAGCGGTCAATTTTATGTAGGAAATGTGTATTCGCTTGACTCTCGGACCAAAATTGACGCCAATATAGCCGATTAACGAAATTTGATAAAAATCCAATTTTCTACAGTTTTTTCGATTTTCCGGCAAAAAAATGCATAATTTCTGGCCACGTGTTTACATTTGTGTATAATCAGCAAGTCACCCTTAATCGAAATAATTCAAATTTTAAAAAAAATATACACTTTTAACTTTCACGAAATTTTCAGCAAGTACAAACATCCAAGTGGAAATTTTTCTCACGAACCGTAAGATGTAGGAAAATTCTGAGTATGGCAGAAGAACAAGCGACCAATTTTATGTAGGAAATGTGTATTCGCTTGACTCTCGGCCCAAAATTGACGCCAATATAGCCGATTAACGAAATTTGATAAAAATCCAATTTTCTACAGTTTTTTCGATTTTCCGGCAAAAAAATGCATAATTTCTGGCCACGTGTTTACATTTGTTTAATTAGCAAGTCACCCTTAATCGAAATAATTCAAATTTTAAACAAAATATACACTTTTAATTTTCACGAAATTTTCAGCAAGTACAAACATCCAAGTGGAAATTTTTCTCACGAACCGTAAGATGTAGGAAAATTCTGAGTATGGCAGAAGAATGAGCGGCCAATTTTATGTAGGAAATGTGTATTCGCTTGACTCTCGGACCAAAATTGACGCCAATATAACCGATTAACCAAATTTGATAAAAATCCAAGGGTACCCCCTTGGAAAAATTTTTCCAAATTTTCCAGAAAAAAAAAATTTGTTTAATGTTTTGGTACATGCTCTTGGTCCAGCTTATTCCAAACATGTGTTTTTTTCTAATCCCTTAACCCCAGCTTGCCGGAAAAGAGGAAAAATCGAATTAAAAAATTTACAGTTTTTTCGGTTTTCCGGCAAAACGGTCCATAATTTTTAGCCACATGTTTAGATTTTTTTAATCAGCAAGTCACCCTTAATCGAAATAATTCAAATTTTAAACAAAATATACACTTTTAATTTTCACGAAATTTTCAGCAAGTACAAACATCCAAGTGAAAATTTTTCTCACAAACCGTAAGATGTAGGAAAATTCTGAGTATGGCAGAAGAACGAGCGGCCAATTTTATGTAGGAAATGTGTATTCGCTTGAATCTCTGACCAAAATTGACGCCAATATAGCCGATTAACGAAATTTGATAAAAATCCAATTTTCTACAGTTTTTTCGATTTTCCGGCAAAAAAATGCATAATTTCTGGCCGCGTGTTTACATTTGTTTGAGTGAAAATTTTTCTCACAAACCGTAAGATGTAGGAAAATTCTGAGTATGGCAGAAGAACGAGCGGCCAATTTTATGTAGGAAATGTGTATTCGCTTGACTCTCGGACCAAAATTGACGCCAATATAGCCGATTAACCAAATTTGATAAAAATCCAATTTTCTACAGTTTTTTCGATTTTCCGGCAAAAAAATGCATAATTTCTGGCCACGTGTTTACATTTGTTTAATCAGCAAGTCACCCTTAATCGAAATAATTCAAATTTTAACCAAAATATACACTTTTAATTTTCACTAAATTTTCAGCAAGTACAAACATCCAAGTGGAAATTTTTCTCACGAACTGTAAGATGTAGGAAAATTCTGAGTATGGCAGAAGAACGAGCAGCCAATTTTATGTAGGAAATGTGTATTCGCTTGACTCTCGGACCAAAATTGACGCCAATATAGCCGATTAACCAAATTTGATAAAAATCCAAGGGTACCCCCTTGGAAAAATTTTTCCAAATTTTCCCGAAAAAAAAATTTTGTTTAATGTTTTGATACATGCTCTTGGTCCAGCTTATTCCAAACATGTGTTTTGTTCTAATCCCTTAACCCCAGTTTGCCGGAAAAGAGGAAAAATCGAATTAAAAAATTTACAGTTTTTTCGGTTTTCCGGCAAAACGGTCCATAATTTTTAGCCACATGTTTAGATTTTTTTAATCAGCTAGTCACCCTTAATCGAAATAATTTAAATTTTAAACAAAATATTTACTTTTAATTTTCACGAAATTTTCAGCAAGTACAAACATCCAAGTGGAAATTTTTCTCACGAACCGTAAGATGTAGGAAAATTCTGATTATGGCAGAAGAACGAGCGGCCAATTTTATGTAGGAAATGTGTATTCGCTTGACTCTCGGACCAAAATTGACGCCAATAT
Organism: Diabrotica undecimpunctata; assembly: GCF_040954645.1. Taxonomy (NCBI): domain Eukaryota; kingdom Metazoa; phylum Arthropoda; class Insecta; order Coleoptera; family Chrysomelidae; genus Diabrotica; species Diabrotica undecimpunctata. The sequence continues at coordinate 104,263 of NW_027311994.1, forward strand.
AGCCGATTAACGAAATTTGATAAAAATCCAATTTTCTACAGTTTTTTCGATTTTCCGGCAAAAAAATGCATAATTTCTGGCCACGTGTTTACATTTGTTTAATCAGCAAGTCACCCTTAATCGAAATAATTCAAATTTTAAACAAAATATACACTTTTAATTTTCACGAAATTTTCAGCAAGTACAAACATCCAAGTGGAAATTTTTCTCACGAACCGTAAGATGTAGGAAAATTCTGAGTATGGCAGAAGAACGAGCGGCCAATTTTATGTAGGAAATGTGTATTTGCTTGACTCTCGGACCAAAATTGACGCCAATATAGCCGATTAACGAAATTTGATAAAAATCCAATTTTCTACAGTTTTTTCGATTTTCCCGCAAAAAAAATGCATAATTTCTGATCACGTGTTTACATTTGTTTAATCAGCAAGTCACCCTTAATCGAAATAATTCAAATTTTAAACAAAATATACACTTTTAATTTTCACGAAATTTTCAGCAAGTACAAACATCCAAGTGGAAATTTTTCTCACGAACCGTAGGATGTAGGAAAATTCTGAGTATGGCAGAAGAACGAGCGGCCAATTTTATGTAGGAAATGTGTATTTGCTTGACTCTCGGACCAAAATTGACGCCAATATAGCCGATTAACCAAATTTGATAAAAATCCAAGGGAATTTATTCCAAATTTTCCAGAAAAAAAAATTTCGTTTAATGTTTTGGTACATGCTCTTGGTCCAGCTTATTCCAAACATGTGTTTCTTTCCAATCCCTTAACCCCAGTTTGCCGGAAAAGAGGAAAAATCGAATTAAAAAATTTACAGTTTTTTCGGTTTTCCGGCAAAACGGTCCATAATTTTTAGCCACATGTTTAGATTTTTTTAATCAGCAAGTCACCCTTAATCGAAATAATTCAAATTTTAAACAAAATATACACTTTTAATTTTCACGAAATTTTCAGCAAGTACAAACATCCAAGTGGAAATTTTTCTTACGAACCGTAAGATGTCGGAAAATTCTGAGTATGGCAGAACAACGAGCGGCCAATTTTATGTAGGAAATGTGTATTTGCTTGACTCTCGGACCAAAATTGACGCCAATATAGCCGATTAACGAAATTTGATAAAAATCCAATTTCCTACAGTTTTTTCGATTTTCCGGCAAAAAGATGCATAATTTCTGGTCACGTGTTTACATTTGTTTAATCAGCAAGTCACCCTTAATCGAAATAATTCAAATTTTAAACAAAATATACACTTTTAATTTTCACGAAATTTTCAGCAAGTACAAACATCCAAGTGAAAATTTTTCTCACAAACCGTAAGATGTAGGAAAATTCTGAGTATGGCAGAAGAACGAGCGGCCAATTTTATGTAGGAAATGTGTATTCGCTTGACTCTCGGACCAAAATTGACGCCAATATAGCCGATTAACCAAATTTGATAAAAATCCAATTTTCTACAGTTTTTTCGATTTTCCGGCAAAAAAATGCATAATTTCTGGCCACGTGTTTACATTTGTTTAATCAGCAAGTCACCCTTAATCGAAATAATTCAAATTTTAAACAAAATATACACTTTTAATTTTCACGAAATTTTCAGCAAGTACAAACATCCAAGTGGAAATTTTTCTCACGAACCGTAAGATGTAGGAAAATTCTGATTATGGCAGAAGAACGAGCGGCCAATTTTATGTAGGAAATGTGTATTCGCTTGACTCTCGGACCAAAATTGACGCCAATATAGCCGATTAACGAAATTTGATAAAAATCCAATTTTCTACAGTTTTTTCGATTTTCCGGCAAAAAAATGCATAATTTCTGGCCACGTGTTTACATTTGTTTAATCAGCAAGTCACCCTTAATCGAAATAATTCAAATTTTAAACAAAATATACACTTTTAATTTTCACGAAATTTTCAGCAAGTACAAACATCCAAGTGGAAATTTTTCTTACGAACCGCAAGATGTCGGAAAATTCTGAGTATGGCAGAACAACGAGCGGCCAATTTTATGTAGGAAATGTGTATTTGCTTGACTCTCGGACCAAAATTGACGCCAATATAGCCGATTAACGAAATTTGATAAAAATCCAATTTTCTACAGTTTTTTCGATTTTCCGGCAAAAAAATGCATAATTTCTGGCCACGTGTTTACATTTATTTAATCAGCAAGTCACCCTTAATCGAAATAATTCAAATTTTAAACAAAATATACACTTTTAATTTTCACGAAATTTTCAGCAAGTACAAACATCCAAGTGGAAATTTATCTCACGAACCGTAAGATGTAGGAAAATTCTGAGTATGGCAGAAGAACGAGCGGCCAATTTTATGTAGGAAATGTGTATTCGCTTGACTCTCGGACCAAAATTGACGCCAATATAGCCGATTAACCAAATTTGATAAAAATCCAAGGGTACCCCCTTGGAAAATTTTTTCCAAATTTTCCAGAAAAAAAAAATTTGTTTAATGTTTTGGTACATGCTCTTGGTCCAGCTTATTCCAAACATGTGTTTTTTTCTAATCCCTTAACCCCAGTTTGCCGGAAAAGAGGAAAAATCGAATTAAAAAATTTACAGTTTTTTCGGTTTTCCGGCAAAACGGTCCATAATTTTTAGCCAGATGTTTAGATTTTTTTAATCAGCAAGTCACCCTTAATCGAAATAATTCAAATTTTAAACAAAATATACACTTTTAATTTTCACGAAATTTTCAGCAAGCACAAACATCCAAGTGGAAATTTTTCTCACGAACCGTAAGATGTAGGAAAATTCTGAGTATGGTAGAAGAACGAGCGGCCAATTTTATGTAGGAAATGTGTATTCGCTTGACTCTCGGAACAAAATTGACGCCAATATAGCCGATTAACCAAATTTGATAAAAATCCAAGGGTACCCCCTTGGAAATTTTTTTCCAAATTTTCCAGAAAAAAAAATTTTGTTTAATGTTTTGGTACATGCTCTTGGTCCAGCTTATTCCAAACATGTGTTTTTTTCTAATCCCTTAACCCCAGTTTGCCGGAAAAGAGGAAAAATCGAATTAAAAAATTTACAGTTTTTTCGGTTTTCCGGCAAAACGGTCCATAATTTTTAGCCACATGTTTAGATTTTTTTAATCAGCAAGTCACCCTTAATCGAAATAATTCAAATTTTAAACAAAATATTCACTTTTAATTTTCACGAAATTTTCAGCAAGTACAAACATCCAAGTGGAAATTTTTCTCACGAACCGTAAGATGTAGGAAAATTCTGATTATGGCAGAAGAACGAGCGGCCAATTTTATGTAGGAAATGTGTATTCGCTTGACTCTCGGACCAAAATTGACGCCAATATAGCCGATTAACGAAATTTTATAAAAATCCAATTTTCTACAGTTTTTTCGATTTTCCGGCAAAAAAATGCATAACTTCTGGCCACGTGTTTACATTTGTTTAATCAGTAAGTCACCCTTAGTCGAAATAATTCAAATTTTAAACAAAATATACACTTTTAATTTTCACGAAATTTTCAGCAAGTACAAACATCCAAGTGGAAATTTTTCTCACGAACCGTAAGATGTAGGAAAATTCTGAGTATGGCAGCAGAACGAGCGGCCAATTTTATGTAGGAAATGTGTATTCGCTTGACTCTCGGACCAAAATTGACGCCAATATAGCCGATTAACGAAATTTGATGAAAATCCAATTTTCTACAGTTTTTTCGATTTTCCGGCAAAAAAATGCATAATTTCTGGTCACGTGTTTACATTTGTTTAATTAGCAAGTCACCCTTAATCGAAATAATTCAAATTTTAAACAAAATAAACACTTTTAATTTTCACGAAATTTTCAGCAAGTACAAACATCCAAGTGGAAATTTTTCTCACGAACTGTAAGATGTAGGAAAATTCTGATTATGGCAGAAGAACAAGCGGCCAATTTTATGTAGGAAATGTGTATTCGCTTGACTCTCGGACCAAAATTGACGCCATGATAGCCGATTAACGAAATTTGATAAAAATCCAATTTTCTACAGTTTTTTCGATTTTCCGGCAAAAAATGCATAATTTCTGGACACGTGTTTACATTTGTTTAATCAGCAAGTCACCCTTAATCGAAATAATTGAAATTTTAAACAAAATATACACTTTTAATTTTCACGAAATTTTCAGCAAGTACAAACATTCAAGTGGAAATTTTTCTCACGAACCGTAAGATGTAGGAAAATTCTGAGTATGGCAGAAGAACGAGCGGCCAATTTTATGTAGGAAATGTGTATTCGCTTGACTCTCGGACCAAAATTGACGCCAATATAGCCGATTAACGAAATTTGATAAAAATCCAATTTTCTACAGTTTTTTCGATTTTCCGGCAAAAAAATGCATAATTTCTGGCCACGTGTTTACATTTGTTTAATCAGCAAGTCACCCTTAATCGAAATAATTCAAATTTTAAACAAAATATACACTTTTAATTTTCACGAAATTTTCAGCAAGTACAAACATCCAAGTGGAAATTTTTCTCACGAACCGTAAGATGTAGGAAAATTCTGATTATCGCAGAAGAACGAGCGGCCAATTTTATGTAGGAAATGTGTATTCGCTTGACTCTCGGACCAAAATTGACGCCAATATAGCCGATTAACGAAATTTGATAAAAATCCAATTTTCTACAGTTTTTTTGATTTTCCGGCAAAAAAATGCATAATTTCTGGCCACGTGTTTACATTTGTTTAATCAGCAAGTCACCCTTAATCGAAATAATTCAAATTTTAAACAAAATATACACTTTTAATTTTCACGAAATTTTCAGCAAGTACAAACATTCAAGTGGAAATTTTTCTCACGAACCGTAAGATGTAGGAAAATTCTGAGTATGGCAGAAGAACGAGCGGCCAATTTTATGTAGGAAATGTGTATTCGCTTGACTCTCGGACCAAAATTGACGCCAATATAGCCGATTAACGAAATTTGATAAAAATCCAATTTTCTACAGTTTTTTCGATTTTCCGGCAAAGAAATGCATAATTTCTGGCCACGTGTTTACATTTGTTTAATCAGCAAGTCACCCTTAATCGAAATAATTCAAATTTTAAACAAAATATACACTTTTAATTTTCACGAAATTTTCAGCAAGCACAAACATCCAAGTGGAAATTTTTCTCACGAACCGTAAGATGTAGGAAAATTCTGAGTATGGCAGAAGAACGAGCGGCCAATTTTATGTAGGAAATGTGTATTCGCTTGACTCTCGGAACAAAATTGACGCCAATATAGCCGATTAACCAAATTTGATAAAAATCCAAGGGTACCCCCTTGGAAATTTTTTTCCAAATTTTCCAGAAAAAAAAATTTTGTTTAATGTTTTGGTACATGCTCTTGGTCCAGCTTATTCCAAACATGTGTTTTTTTCTAATCCCTTAACCCCAGTTTGCCGGAAAAGAGGAAAAATCGAATTAAAAAATTTACAGTTTTTTCGGTTTTCCGGCAAAACGGTCCATAATTTTTAGCCACATGTTTAGATTTTTTTAATCAGCAAGTCACCCTTAATCGAAATAATTCAAATTTTAAACAAAATATTCACTTTTAATTTTCACGAAATTTTCAGCAAGTACAAACATCCAAGTGGAAATTTTTCTCACGAACCGTAAGATGTAGGAAAATTCTGATTATGGCAGAAGAACGAGCGGCCAATTTTATGTAGGAAATGTGTATTCGCTTGACTCTAGGACCAAAATTGACGCCAATATAGCCGATTAACGAAATTTTATAAAAATCCAATTTTCTACAGTTTTTTCGATTTTCCGGCAAAAAAATGCATAACTTCTGGCCACGTGTTTACATTTGTTTAATCAGCAAGTCACCCTTAATCGAAATAATTCAAATTTTAAACAAAATATACACTTTTAATTTTCACGAAATTTTCAGCAAGTACAAACATCCAAGTGGAAATTTTTCTCACGAACCGTAAGATGT
>NW_027311995.1:0-52500 GCF_040954645.1 Diabrotica undecimpunctata
GGCGACTAATAAGTAGGAGTCGAGAGGTGAAAAGTGTATGTGTGTATGCGTGTGTGCGTGTGTGTGTGCGTGTGTGAGTATGTGTGTGTGTCCGTTCGGCTCGCAGTGATAAGAACACGGCCAAGGCAAGAAGGCCCTGCCTATCGTAAGAGGCGACTAATAGGTAGGAGTCGAGAGGTGAAGAATGTATGTGTGTGTGCGTGTGGGCGTGTTTGTGTGTGTGAGTGTATGTGTGTGTGCGTGTGTGTTTGTGAGTGTGTGTGTATGTATGTGTGTGTGTTCCTTCGGCTTGCAGAGATAAGAAAACAGCCGTGGCAAGAAGGCGATGCAAATCGTACGGGGCGACTAATGGGTAGGAGTCGAGATGTGAAGAGTGGGCGACTAATAAGTAGGAGTCGAGAGGTAAAGAGAGTATGTGTGTGGGTGCGTGTGTGCGTGTGTGTGTGCGTGTGTGTGTATGTGTGTGTGTCCGTTCGGCTCGCAGAGATAAGAACACGGCCGTGGCAAGAAGTCCCTGCCTGTCGTAAGAGGCGACTAATGAATAGGAGTCGAGAGGTGAAGAGTGTATGTGTCTTTGTGTGTCTGCGTGTGTTTGTGCGTGTGTGAGTATGTGTGTGTGTATGTGTGTGTCTGTGTCCGTTTGGCTTGCAGAGATAAGAATACGGCCGAGGCAAGAACGCCCTGCCTGTCTTAAGAGGCGACTAATGGATAGGAATCGAGAGGTGGAGAATGTGTGCGTGTGCGTGTGTGCGTGTGTGCGTGTGTGCCTGTGTGCGTGTGTTTGTGTGTGCGTGTGTGTGTGTCCGTTCGGCTTGCAGAGATAAGAACACGGCCGTGGCAAGAAGTCCCTGCCTGTCGTAAGAGGCGACTAATGGGTAGGAGTCGAGAGGTGAAGAGAGTACGTGAGTGTGTGGGTGTGTGGGTGTGTGTGGGTTTGTGGGTGTGTAAGTGTGTGTGTGTGTATGTTTGTGTGTGTCCATTCGGCTCGCAGAGATTAGAATACGGCCGAGGCAACAAGGCAATGCCTGTCGTAAGAGGCGACTAATGGGTAGGAGTGGAGAGGTGAAGAATGTATTTGTGTGTGTGTTTGCGTGTGTGTGCGTGTGTGCGTGCGTGTGTGTGTGAGTGTGTATATGTCCGTTCGGCTTGCAGAGATAAGAATACGGCCGAGGCAAGAATGCCCTGCCTGTCGTAAGTGGCGACTAGTTGGTAGGAGTCGAGAGGTGAAAAGTGTTTTTGTGTGTGTGCGTGTGTGTGCGTGTGTGCGTGCTTGTGTGTGTGAGTGTGTATGTGTCCGTTCGGCTTGCAGAGATAAGAATACGGCCGAGGCAAGAAGGCCCTGCCTGTCGTAAGTGGCGACTAATTGGTAGGAGTCGAGAGGTGAAGAGTGTATGTGTGTGTGTGTGTGTGCGTGTGTGGGTGTGTGTGTGTTTGTGCGTGTGTAAGTGTGTGTGTGTGTATGTATGCGTGTCCATTCGGCTCGCAGAGATTAGAATACGGCCGAGGCAAGAAGGCCATGCCTGTCGTAAGAGGCAACTAATGTGTAGGAGTCGAGAGGTGAAGAGTGTACGTGTGTGTGTGCGTGTGTGCGTGTGTGTGTGCGTGTGTGAGTGTGTGTGTCCGGTCGGCTTGCAGTGATAAAGACACGTCCGTGCCAAGAAGGCCCTGCCTGTCGTAAGCGGCGACTAATGCGTAGGAGTCGAGAGGTGAAGAGTGTATGTGTGTAAGTGCGTGTGTGCGTGTGTGTGCGTAGGTGAGTGTGTGTGTGTGTCCAGTCGGCTCTCAGAGATAAGAACACGGCCGTGGCAAGAAGGCCCTGCCTTTCGTAAGAGGCGACTAATGGGTAGGAGTCGAGAGGTGAAGAGTGTATGTGTGTGTGAGTGTGCGTGTGTGTGCGTGTGTGAGTGTGTGTGTGTATTTGTGTGTGTGAGTGTGTGTGTGTCCAGTCGGCTCGCAGAGATAAGAACACGGCCGTGGCAAGAAGGCCCTGCCTGTCGTAAGAGGCGACTAATGGGTAGGAGTCGAGAGGTGAAGAGTGTATGTGTGTGTGAGTGTGCGTGTGTGCGTGTGTGTGCATGTGTGAGTGTGTGTGTGTATTTGTGTGTGTGAGTGTGTGTGTCCAGTCGGCTCGCAGAGATACGAACACGGCCGTGGCAAGAAGGCCCTGCCTGTCGTAAGAGGCGACTAATGGGTAGGAGTCGAGTGGTGAAGAGTGTATATGTGTGTGCGTATGTGCGTGTGTGTGCGTGTGAGAGTGTGTGTGTATGTGTGTGTGTGTCCGTTCGGCTTGCAGAGATAAGAGCACGACCGAGGCAAGAAGGCCCTGCCTATCGTAAGAGGCGACTAATAGGTAGGAGTCAAGAGGTGAAGAGTGTATGTGTGTGTGTGCGTGTGTGCGTGTGTGTGTGTGTGTATGTGTGTGTGTATCCCTTCGGCTCGCAGAGATAAGAATACGTCCGTGGCAAGAAGGCCATGCTTGCTGTAAGGAGCGACTAATGGGTAGGAGTCGAGAGGTGAAGCGTGTATGTGTGTGTGTGTGTGTGTGTGTATGTGTGCAAGTGTTTGTGTGTGTGTGTCCGTTCGGCTCGCAGAGATAGGTATACGTCCGTGGCAAGAAGGCCCTGCCTGTCTTAAGGGGCGACTAATGGATAGGAGTCGAGAGGTGGAGAGTGTGTGCGTGTGCGTGTGCGTGTGGGTGCGTGTGTAAGTGTGTGTGTATGTGTGTGTGTCTTTTTGGCTTGCAGAGATAAAAATACGGCAGAGGCAAGAAGGCCCTGCCTCTTGTAATGGGCGACTAATAAGTAGGAGTCGAGAGGTGAAGAGTGTATGTGTGTGTGTGTGCGTGTGTGTGTGTGTGTGTGCGTGTGTGAGTATGTGTGTGTATTAGTTCGGCTTGCAGAAATAAGAACACGACCGAGTCAAGCAGGCCCTGCCTATCGTAATAGGCGACTAATAGGTAGGAGTCGAGAGGTGAAGAGTGTATGTGTGTGTGTGCGTGTGTGCGTGTGTGTGTGAGTGTGTGAGTATGTGTGTGTGTCCGTTCGGCTTGCAGAGATAAGAACACCCCCAAGGCAAGAAGGCCCTTCCTGTCATAAGAGGCGACTAACAGGTAGGAGTCGACAGGTGGAGAGTGTGTGCGTGTGCGTGTGCGTGTGCGTGTGTGTGTGTGTGCGTGTGTGTGTGTCCGTTTGGCTTGCAGAGATAAAAACACGGCCGTGGCAAGAAGTCCCTGCCTGTCGTAAGAGGAGAATAATGGGTAGGAGTCGAGAGGTGAAGAGTGTATGTGTGTGCGTGTGTGCGTGCGTGTGTGAGTGTGTGTGTGTGTATGTGTGTGTGTCAGTGTGGGTGTGTGTGTGTCCGGTCGGCTCGCAGAGATGGGAACACGGCCGTGGCAAGAAGGCACTGCCTGTCGTTAAGAGGCAACTAATGGGTAGGAGTCGAGAGGTGAAGAGTGTATGTGTGTGTGTGTGCGTGTGTGCGTGTGTGTGCGTGTGTGTGTGTGTATATGTTTGTGTCTGTTTGGCTTGCAGAGATAAGAATACGGCCGAGGCAAGAAGGCCCTGCCTCTTGTAAGGGGCGACTAATAGGTAGGAGTCGAGAGGTGAAGAGTGTATGTGTGTGTGCGTGTGTGCGTGTATGTGTGTTTGTGCGTGTGTGAGTGTGTGTGTATGAGTGTGTGTGTCCGTTCGGCTTGCAGAGATATGAATACGGCCGGGGCAAGAAGGCCCTGCCTCTCGTAAGAGGCGACTAAAAGGTAGGGGTCGAGAGGTGAAGAGTGTATGTGTGTGTGTGTGTGTGTGAGTGTGTGTGTTTGTGAGTGTGTATGTATGTATGTGTGTGTGTCCCTTCGGCTCGCAGAGATAAGAAAACAGCCGTGGCAAGAAAGCGATGCAAATCGTACGGGGCGACTAATGGATAGGAGTCGAGAGGCGAAGAGTGGGCGACTAATAAGTAGGAGTCGAGAGGTGAAAAGTGTATGTGTGTGTGCGTGTGTGCGTGTGTGTGTGCGTGTGTGAGTATGTGTGTGTGTTAGTTCGGCTTGCAGAGATAAAAACACGACCGAGGCAAGAAGGCCCTGCCTATCGTAAGAGGCGACTAATAGGTAGGAGTCGAGAGGTGAAGAATGTATGTGTGTGTGCGAGTGGGCGTGTTTGTGTGTGTGTGTGAGTGTATGTGTGTGTGCGTGTGTGCGTGCGTGTGTGTGTGTGTTTGTGAGTGTGTGTGTATGTATGTGTGTGTGTCCCTTCGGCTCGCAGAGATAAGAAAACAGCCGTGGCAAGAAAGCGATGCAAATCGTACGGGGCGACTAATATATAGGAGTCGAGAGGCGAAGAGTGGGCGACTAATAAGTAGGAGTCGAGAGGTGAAAAGTGTATGTGTGTATGCGTGTGTGCGTGTGTGTGTGCGTGTGTGAGTATGTGTGTGTGTCCGTTCGGCTTGCAGTGATAAGAACACGGCCAAGGCAAGAAGGCCCTGCCTATCGTAAGAGGCGACTAATAGGTAGGAGTCGAGAGGTGAAGAATGTATGTGTGTGTGCGTGTGGGCGTGTTTGTGTGTGTGAGTGTATGTGTGTGTGCGTGTGTGTTTGTGAGTGTGTGTGTATGTATGTGTGTGTGTTCCTTCGGCTTGCAGAGATAAGAAAACAGCCGTGGCAAGAAGGCGATGCAAATCGTACGGGGCGACTAATGGGTAGGAGTCGAGATGTGAAGAGTGGGCGACTAATAAGTAGGAGTCGAGAGGTGAAGAGAGTATGTGTGTGGGTGCGTGTGTGCGTGTGTGTGTGCGTGTGTGTGTATGTGTGTGTGTCCGTTCGGCTCGCAGAGATAAGAACACGGCCGTGGCAAGAAGTCCCTGCCTGTCGTAAGAGGCGACTAATGAATAGGAGTCGAGAGGTGAAGAGTGTATGTGTCTTTGTGTGTGTGCGTGTGTTTGTGCGTGTGTGAGTATGTGTGTGTGTATGTGTGTGTGTGTGTCCGTTTGGCTTGCAGAGATAAGAATACGGCCGAGGCAAGAACGCCCTGCCTGTCTTAAGAGGCGACTAATGGATAGGAATCGAGAGGTGGAGAATGTGTGCGTGTGCGTGTGTGCGTGTGTGCGTGTGTGCCTGTGTGCGTGTGTTTGTGTGTGCGTGTGTGTGTGTCCGTTCGGCTTGCAGAGATAAGAACACGGCCGTGGCAAGAAGTCCCTGCCTGTCGTAAGAGGCGACTAATGGGTAGGAGTCGAGAGGTGAAGAGAGTACGTGAGTGTGTGGGTGTGTGGGTGTGTGTGGGTTTGTGGGTGTGTAAGTGTGTGTGTGTATGTTTGTGTGTGTCCATTCGGCTCGCAGAGATTAGAATACGGCCGAGGCAACAAGGCAATGCCTGTCGTAAGAGGCGACTAATGGGTAGGAGTGGAGAGGTGAAGAATGTATTTGTGTGTGTGTTTGCGTGTGTGTGCGTGTGTGCGTGCGTGTGTGTGTGAGTGTGTATATGTCCGTTCGGCTTGCAGAGATAAGAATACGGCCGAGGCAAGAATGCCCTGCCTGTCGTAAGTGGCGACTAGTTGGTAGGAGTCGAGAGGTGAAAAGTGTTTTTGTGTGTGTGCGTGTGTGTGCGTGTGTGCGTGCTTGTGTGTGTGAGTGTGTATGTGTCCGTTCGGCTTGCAGAGATAAGAATACGGCCGAGACAAGAAGGCCCTGCCTGTCGTAAGTGGCGACTAATTGGTAGGATTCGAGAGGTGAAGAGTGTATGTGTGTGTGTGTGTGTGTGCGTGTGTGGGTGTGTGTGTGTTTGTGCGTGTGTAAGTGTGTGTGTGTGTATGTATGCGTGTTCATTCGGCTCGCAGAGATTAGAATACGGCCGAGGCAAGAAGGCCATGCCTGTCGTAAGAGGCAACTAATGTGTAGGAGTCGAGAGGTGAAGAGTGTACGTGTGTGTGTGCGTGTGTGCGTGTGTGTGTGCGTGTGTGAGTGTGTGTGTCCGGTCGGCTTGCAGTGATAAAGACACGTCCGTGCCAAGAAGGCCCTGCCTGTCGTAAGCGGCGACTAATGCGTAGGAGTCGAGAGGTGAAGAGTGTATGTGTGTAAGTGCGTGTGTGCGTGTGTGTGCGTGTGTGTGCGTAGGTGAGTGTGTGTGTGTGTCCAGTCGGCTCTCAGAGATAAGAACACGGCCGTGGCAAGAAGGCCCTGCCTTTCGTAAGAGGCGACTAATGGGTAGGAGTCGAGAGGTGAAGAGTGTATGTGTGTGTGAGTGTGCGTGTGTGTGCGTGTGTGAGTGTGTGTGTGTATTTGTGTGTGTGAGTGTGTGTGTGTCCAGTCGGCTCGCAGAGATAAGAACACGGCCGTGGCAAGAAGGCCCTGCCTGTCGTAAGAGGCGACTAATGGGTAGGAGTCGAGAGGTGAAGAGTGTATGTGTGTGTGAGTGTGCGTGTGTGCGTGTGTGTGCATGTGTGAGTGTGTGTGTGTATTTGTGTGTGTGAGTGTGTGTGTCCAGTCGGCTCGCAGAGATACGAACACGGCCGTGGCAAGAAGGCCCTGCCTGTCGTAAGAGGCGACTAATGGGTAGGAGTCGAGTGGTGAAGAGTGTATATGTGTGTGCGTATGTGCGTGTGTGTGCGTGTGAGAGTGTGTGTGTATGTGTGTGTGTGTCCGTTCGGCTTGCAGAGATAAGAGCACGACCGAGGCAAGAAGGCCCTGCCTATCGTAAGAGGCGACTAATAGGTAGGAGTCAAGAGGTGAAGAGTGTATGTGTGTGTGTGCGTGTGTGCGTGTGTGTGTGTGTGTGTATGTGTGTGTGTATCCCTTCGGCTCGCAGAGATAAGAATACGTCCGTGGCAAGAAGGCCATGCTTGCTGTAAGGAGCGACTAATGGGTAGGAGTCGAGAGGTGAAGCGTGTATGTGTGTGTGTGTGTGTGTGTGTGTATGTGTGCAAGTGTTTGTGTGTGTGTGTCCGTTCGGCTCGCAGAGATAGGTATACGTCCGTGGCAAGAAGGCCCTGCCTGTCTTAAGGGGCGACTAATGGATAGGAGTCGAGAGGTGGAGAGTGTGTGCGTGTGCGTGTGCGTGTGGGTGCGTGTGTAAGTGTGTGTGTATGTGTGTGTGTCTTTTTGGCTTGCAGAGATAAAAATACGGCAGAGGCAAGAAGGCCCTGCCTCTTGTAATGGGCGACTAATAAGTAGGAGTCGAGAGGTGAAGAGTGTATGTGTGTGTGTGTGCGTGTGTGTGTGTGTGTGTGTGTGCGTGTGTGAGTATGTGTGTGTATTAGTTCGGCTTGCAGAAATAAGAACACGACCGAGTCAAGCAGGCCCTGCCTATCGTAATAGGCGACTAATAGGTAGGAGTCGAGAGGTGAAGAGTGTATGTGTGTGTGTGCGTGTGTGCGTGTGTGTGTGAGTGTGTGAGTATGTGTGTGTGTCCGTTCGGCTTGCAGAGATAAGAACACCCCCAAGGCAAGAAGGCCCTTCCTGTCATAAGAGGCGACTAACAGGTAGGAGTCGACAGGTGGAGAGTGTGTGCGTGTGCGTGTGCGTGTGTGCGTGTGTAAGTATGTGTGTGTGTGTCCGTTCGTCTTGCAGAAATAAGAACACGGCCGAGGCAAGAAGGCCCTGCCTGTCGTGAGAGGCGACTAATAGGTAGGATTAGAGAGGTGAAGAATGTATGTGTGTGTGCGTGTGTGCGTGCGTATGTGCTTGTGTGTGTGTGAGTGTGTGTGTGTATGTGTGTGTGTGTGTCCCTTCGCTCGCAGAGATAAGAAAAAAGCGGTGGCAAGAAGGCCATGCCTGTCGTAAGAGGCGACTAATGGATAGGAGTCGAGAGGTGGAGAGTGTGTGCGTGTGCGTGTGCGTGTGCGTGTGCGTGTGTGTGTGTGTGCGTGTGTGTGTGTGTCCGTTTGGCTTGCAGAGATAAAAACACGGCCGTGGCAAGAAGTCCCTGCCTGTCGTAAGAGGAGAATAATGGGTAGGAGTCGAGAGGTGAAGAGTGTATGTGTGTGTGCGTGTGTGCGTGCGTGTGTGAGTGTGTGTGTGTGTATGTGTGTGTGTCAGTGCGGGTGTGTGTGTGTCCGGTCGGCTCGCAGAGATGGGAACACGGCCGTGGCAAGAAGGCACTGCCTGTCGTTAAGAGGCAACTAATGGTTAGGAGTCGAGAGGTGAAGAGTGTATGTGTGTGTGTGTGTGCGTGTGTGCGTGTGTGTGCGTGTGTGTGTGTATATGTTTGTGTCTGTTTGGCTTGCAGAGATAAGAATACGGCCGAGGCAAGAAGGCCCTGCCTCTTGTAAGGGGCGACTAATAGGTAGGAGTCGAGAGGTGAAGAGTGTATGTGTGTGTGCGTGTGTGCGTGTATGTGTGTTTGTGCGTGTGTGAGTGTGTGTGTATGAGTGTGTGTGTCCGTTCGGCTTGCAGAGATATGAATACGGCCGGGGCAAGAAGGCCCTGCCTCTCGTAAGAGGCGACTAAAAGGTAGGGGTCGAGAGGTGAAGAGTGTATGTGTGTGTGTGTGTGTGAGTGTGTGTGTTTGTCCGCTCGGCTCGCAGAGATAAGATTACGGCCGTGGCAAGAAGGCCCTACCTGTCTTAAGAGGCGACTAATGGATAGGACTCGAGAGGTGGAGTGTGTGCGTGTGCGTGTGCGTTTGCGTGTGTGCGTTTGTGCCTGTGTGCGTGCGTTTGTGTGTGCGTGTGTGTGTGTGTCCGGTCAGCTTGCTGAAATGAGAACACGGCCGTGGTAAGAAGGCCCTGCCTGTCGTAAGAGGCGACTAATGGGTAGGAGTCGAGAGGTGAAGAGTGTATGTGTGTGTGTACGTGTGTGCGTGTGTGTGTGCGTGAGTGAGTATGTGTGTGTGTCCGTTCGGCTTGCAGAGATAAGAACACGGCCGTGGCAAGAAGTCCCTGCCTGTCGTAATAGGAGAATAATGGGTAGGAGTCGAGAGGTGAAAAGTGTATGTGTGTGTGCGTGTGTGTGAACGTGTGTGTGTCAGTGTGTATTTGTCCGTTTGGCTCGCAGAGATTAGAATACGGCCGAGGCAAGAAGGCCATGCCTGTCTTAAGAGGCGACTAATGGATAGGAGTCGAAAGGTGGAGAGTGTATATGTGTGTGTGCGCGTGTGTGTGTGCGTGTGTGTGTGTTCTTGTATGTGTGTGTGTGAGTGTGTGTGTCCGGTCGGCTCGCAGAGATAAGAACATGGCCCTGGCAAGAAGTCCCTGCCTTTCGAAATAGAAGAATAATGGGTAGGAGTCGCGAGGTGAAGAGTGTATATGTGTGTGTGCGCGTGTGTGCGTGCGTGTCTGTGTTTGTTCTTGTATGTGTGTGTGTGTGAGTGTGTGTGTGTCCGGTCGGCTCGCAGAGATAAGAACATGGCCGTGGCAGGAAGGCCCTGCCTGTCGTAAGAGGCGACTAATGGGTAGGGGTCGAGAGGTGAAGAGTGTATGTGTGTGTGTACGTGTGTGCGTGTGTGTGTGCGTGTGTGAGTATGTGTGTGTGTCCGTTCGGCTCGCAGAGATAAGAACACGGCCGTGGCAAGAAGTCCCTGCCTGTCGTAAGAGGCGACTAATGAATAGGAGTCGAGAGGTGAAGAGTGTATGTGTCTTTGTGTGTGTGCGTGTGTTTGTGCGTGTGTGAGTATGTGTGTGTGTATGTGTGTGTGTGTGTCCGTTTGGCTTGCAGAGATAAGAATACGGCCGAGGCAAGAACGCCCTGCCTGTCTTAAGAGGCGACTAATGGATATTAGTCGAGAGGTGGAGAGTGTGTGCGTGTGCGTGTACGTGTGCGCGTGTGTGCCTGTGTGCGTGTGTGTGTGTGTGTCCTTTCGGCTCGCAGAGATAAGAATACGTCCGTGGCAAGAAGGCCCTGCCTGTCTTAAGAGGCGACTAATGGATAGGAATCGAGAGGTGGAGAATGTGTGCGTGTGCGTGTGTGCGTGTGTGCGTGTGTGCCTGTGTGCGTGTGTTTGTGTGTGCGTGTGTGTGTGTGTCCGTTCGGCTTGCAGAGATAAGAACACGGCCGTGGCAAGAAGTCCCTGCCTGTCGTAAGAGGCGACTAATGGGTAGGAGTCGAGAGGTGAAGAATGTATTTGTGTGTGTGTGTGTGCGTGTGTGTGCGTGTGTGCGTGCGTGTGTGTGTGAGTGTATATATGTCCGTTCGGCTTGCAGAGATAAGAATACGGCCGAGGCAAGAATGCCCTGCCTGTCGTAAGTGGCGACTAATTGGTAGGAGTCGAGAGGTGAAAAGTGTTTTTGTGTGTGTGCGTGTGTGTGCGTGTGTGCGTGCTTGTGTGTGTGAGTGTGTATGTGTCCGTTCGGCTTGCAGAGATAAGAATACGGCCGAGGCAAGAAGGCCCTGCCTGTTGTAAGTGGCGACTAATTGGTAGGAGTCGAGAGGTGAAGAGTGTATGTGTGTGTGCGTGTGTGCGTGTGTGTGTGCGTGTGTGAGTGTGTGTGTATGTGTGTGTGTCCGTCTGGCTTGCAGAGGTAAGAATACGGCCAAGGCAAGAAGACCCTGCCAGTTGTAAGGGGCCACTAATAAGTAGGAGTCGAGAGGTGAAGAGTGTATGTGTGTGTGTGCGTGTGTGCGTGTGTGTGTGCGTGTGTGAGAGTGTGTGTGTGTCCGTTTGGCTTGCAGAGATAAGAACACGGCCGTGGCAAGAAGTCCCTGCCTGTCGTAAGAGGAGAATAATGGGTAGGAGTCGAGAGGTGAAGAGTGTATGTGTGTGTGTGTGTGTGTGCGTGTGTGCGTGTGTGGGCGTCTGTGAGTGTGTGTGTATGTGTGTGTGTCCGTTTGGCTTGCAGAGATAAGAATACGGCCGAGGCCAGAAGGCCCTGCCTCTTGTAAGGGTCGACTAATAAGTAGGAGTCGAGAGGTGAAGAGTGTATGTGTGTGTGCGTGTGTGCGTGTGTGTGTGTGTGTGCGTGTGTGAGTATGTGTGTGTGTTAGTTTGGCTTGCAGAGATGAGAACACGACCGCGGCAAGAAGGCCCTGCTTATCGTAAGAGGCGACTAAAAGGTAGGAGTCGAGAGGTGAAGAGTGTATGTGTGTGCGTGTGTGTGTGTTTGTGCGTGTGTGAGTGTGTGTGTATGAGTGTGTGTGTCCGTTCGGCTTGCAGAGATAAGAATACGGCCGTGGCAAGAAGGCCATGCTTGCTGTATGGAGCGACTAATTGGTAGGAGTCGAGAGGTGAAGAGTGTATGTGTGTGTGAGTGTGCGTGTGTGCGTGTGTGTGCATGTGTGAGTGTGTGTGTGTATTTGTGTGTGTGAGTGTGTGTGTCCAGTCGGCTCGCAGAGATACGAACACGGCCGTGGCAGGAAGGCCCTGCCTGTCGTAAGAGGCGACTAATGGGTAGGAGTCGAGTGGTGAAGAGTGTATATGTGTGTGCGTATGTGCGTGTGTGTGCGTGTGAGAGTGTGTTTGTATGTGTGTGTGTGTCCGTTCGGCTTGCAGAGATAAGAGCACGACCGAGGCAAGAAGGCCCTGCCTATCGTAAGAGGCGACTAATAGGTAGGAGTCAAGAGGTGAAGAGTGTATGTGTGTGTGTGCGTGTGTGCGTGTGTGTGTGTGTATGTGTGTGTATCCCTTCGGCTCGCAGAGATAAGAATACGTCCGTGGCAAGAAGGCCATGCTTGCTGTAAGGAGCCACTAATGGGTAGGAGTCGAGAGGTGAAGCGTGTATGTGTGTGTGTGTGTGTATGTGTGCAAGTGTGTGTGTGTGTGTCCGTTCGGCTCGCAGAGATAGGTATACGTCCGTGGCAAGAAGGCCCTGCGTGTGTGTCTGTTTGGCTTGCAGAGATAAAAATACGGCAGAGGCAAGAAGGCCCTGCCTCTTGTAATGGGCGACTAATAAGTAGGAGTCGAGAGGTGAAGAGTGTATGTGTGTGTGTGTGCGTGTGTGCGTGTGTGTGTGTGCGTGTGTGAGTATGTGTGTGTATTAGTTCGGCTTGCAGAAATAAGAACACGACCGAGGCAAGCAGGCCCTGCCTATCGTAATAGGCGACTAATAGGTAGGAGTCGAGAGGTGAAGAGTGTATGTGTGTGTGTGCGTGTGTGCGTGTGTGTGTGAGTGTGTGAGTATGTGTGTGTGTCCGTTCGGCTTGCAGAGATAAGAACACCCCCAAGGCAAGAAGGCCCTGCCTGTCGTAAGAGGCGACTAATAGGTAGGAGTCGAGAGGTGGAGAGTGTGTGCGTGTGCGTGTGCGTGTGCGTGTGTGTGTGTGTGTGCGTGTGTGTGTGTCCGTTTGGCTTGCAGAGATAAAAACACGGCCGTGGCAAGAAGTCCCTGCCTGTCGTAAGAGGAGAATAATGGGTAGGAGTCGAGAGGTGAAGAGTGTATGTGTGTGTGCGTGTGTGCGTGCGTGTGTGAGTGTGTGTGTGTATGTGTGTGTGTCAGTGTGTGTGTGTGTCCGGTCGGCTCGCAGAGATGAGAACACGGCCGTGGCAAGAAGGCACTGCCTGTCGTTAAGAGGCAACTAATGGGTAGGAGTCGAGAGGTGAAGAGTGTATGTGTGTGTGTGTGCGTGTGTGCGTGTGTGTGCGTGTGTGTGTATATGTTTGTGTCTGTTTGGCTTGCAGAGATAAGAATACGGCCGAGGCAAGAAGGCCCTGCCTCTTGTAAGGGGCGACTAATAAGTAGGAGTCGAGAGGTGAAGAGTGTATGTGTGTATGCAAGTGTGCGTGTGTGCGTGTGTGAGTATGTGTGTTTGTTAGTTCGGCTTGCAGAGACAAGAGCACAACCGAGGCAAGAAGGCCCTGCCTGTCGTAAGAGGCGACTAATGGGTAGGAGTCGAGAGGTGAAGAGTGTATGTGTGTGTGTACGTGTGTGCGTGTGTGTGTGCGTGTGTGAGTATGTGTGTGTGTTTGTGTGTGCGTGTGTGTGTGTCCGTTCGGCTTGCAGAGATAAGAACACGGCCGTGGCAAGAAGTCCCTGCCTGTCGTAAAAGGAGAATAATGGGTAGAAGTCGAGAGGTGAATAGTGTATGTGTGCTTGCGTGTGTGTGTTTGTGTGTGAGTGTGTGTGCGTGTCCTTTCGGCTCGCAGAGATAAGAATGCGTTCGTTGCAAGAAGGCTCTGCCTGTCTTAAGAGGCGACTAATGGGTAGAAGTCGAGAGGTGAAGAGTGTATGTGTGTGTGCGTGTGTGCGTGTGTGTGTGCGTGTGGGCGTGTTTGTGTGTGTCCGGTCGGCTCGCTGAAATGAGAACACGGCCGTGGCAAGAAGGCCCTGCCTGTCGTAAGAGGCGACTAATGGGTAGGAGTCGAGAGGTGAAGAGTGTATGTGTGTGTGTACGTGTGTGCGTGTGTGTGTGCGTGTGTGAGTATGTGTGTGTGTCCGTTTGGCTTGCAGAGATAAGAATACGTCCGTGGCAAAAAGGTCATGCCTGTCTTAAGAGGCGACTAATGGATAGGAGTCGAAAGGTGGAGAGTGTATATGTGTGTGTGCGCGTGTGTGCGTGCGTGTGTGTGTGTGTTCTTGTATGTGTGTGTGTGAGTGTGTGTGTCCGGTCGGCTCGCAGAGATAAGAACATGGCCGTGGCAGAAAGGCCCTGCCTGTCGTAAGAGGCGACTAATGGGTAGGGGTCGAGAGGTGAAGAGTGTATGTGTGTGTGTGCGTGTGTGCGTGTGTGTGCGTGTGTGAGTGTGTGTGTATGTGTGTGTGTCCGTCTGACTTGCAGAGGTAAGAATACGGCCAAGGCAAGAAGACCCTGCCAGTTGTAAGGGGCGACTAATAGGTAGGAGTCGAGAGGTGAAGAGTGTATGTGTGTGTGCGTGTGTGCGTGTGTGTGTGCGTGTGTGAGTATGTGTGTGTGTCCGTTCGGCTTGCAGAGATAAGAACACGGCCGTGGCAAGAAGTCCCTGCCTATCGTAAGAGGCGACTAATAGGTAGGAGTCGAGAGGTGAAGAATGTATGTGTGTGCGTGTGGGCGTGTTTGTGTGTGTGTGAGTGTATGTGTGTGTGCGTGTGTGCGTGCGTGTGTGTGTGTTTGTGAGTGTGTGTGTATGTATGTGTGTGTGTCCCTTCGGCTCGCAGAGATAAGAAAACAGCCGTGGCAAGAAAGCGATGCAAATCGTACGGGGCGACTAATGGATAGGAGTCGAGAGGCGAAGAGTGGGCGACTAATATGTAGGAGTCGAGAGGTGAAAAGTGTATGTGTGTGTGCGTGTGTGCGTGTGTGTGTGCGTGTGTGAGTATGTGTGTGTGTTAGTTCGGCTTGCAGAGATAAGAACACGGCCGTGGCAAGAAGTCCCTGCCTATCGTAAGAGGCCACTAATAGGTAGGAGTCGAGAGGTGAAGAATGTATGTGTGTGCGTGTGGGCGTGTTTGTGTGTGTGTGAGTGTATGTGTGTGTGCGTGTGTGCGTGCGTGTGTGTGTGTTTGTGAGTGTGTGTGTATGTATGTGTGTGTGTCCCTTCGGCTCGCAGAGATAAGAAAACAGCCGTGGCAAGAAAGCGATGCAAATCGTACGGGGCGACTAATGGATAGGAGTCGAGAGGCGAAGAGTGGGCGACTAATAAGTAGGAGTCGAGAGGTGAAAAGTGTATGTGTGTGTGCGTGTGTGCGTGTGTGTGTGCGTGTGTGAGTATGTGTGTGTGTCCGTTCGGCTTGCAGTGATAAGAACACGGCCAAGGCAAGAAGGCCCTGCCTATCGTAAGAGGCGACTAATAGGTAGGAGTCGAGAGGTGAAGAATGTATGTGTGTGTGCGTGTGGGCGTGTGAACAAATTCCCTTCGTTGGCTCAGTGAAGATGTTCGTTCTGTTGTAATGGAAACACCAAATAATAGTAGCAGAGTTTATTGTTGAGACGTACACTATGGGTGTAGACCTGGGATTACTTTAAGTAGAGACTGATGAAGTTGATCGTTGAAGACTATATGTTCGTTGAGTGAATATTGATTGAATGCTTCTCTAGTCAAGAGATATTAGTTTTATAAAAATTCTATTTGGGTCAATATTTTTCGCGTACCTTGCGTGATATGTGTATTTAATTTATGTAAATTGTTTAACTTTGTCAGTACTTTTGACTGATGTCCAAATTATTATTTATAATTGACCAAATGTGTATGTAACCTAATTAACTACGTGTGTGTATTTAATAACAAATAGATTCATTCGGTCTACTGGGTGATAAAATTATACTGTCCAATTTCGGATATGAATTCTGAAGATTTGATATTGGACATACTGCGGAATCGGGCAATCTGGCCCAAGTGTCAATACTCAAAGTTTACATATAAGTATTACATAACATAGTAAAATTCAAACATGATAAATTATAAATAGTTTAAGAATAATCAATAATCTTCCAACCGTACCCTAGCTATCAATGTCCGACTCTATCTCTAGATTAAAATTAGGGCAATTGGATGAAAATGTGGAAAGTGGGATGTCAACTTGGGAAGTCGACCGTACATTGTTGTGCCGATTACTAACTAATACAGGTACTTCCTGTTCGTTAGTCTGAGTTTGTGGATTCCCTGAACGACATAGTCGTGCAACAGGACGGTACTTCCATAACGTGAGTATCCCAATTATTACCATTATAGTAATGATCCCGGTGGCCACAAAATAATGCCAATTAGATTCGTGAATCGATCGCCACTGCGTATGCGTCATTTCTTGTTCCAGACTCTCCTCCTCAAGTAACACATGACGTAGCTCTCCTCCTGGTATGTCAAGGTAGGTGTTTAGAGGCGTGTTAAACTTGCGGGGTGTCCTCGCCACCAGTTGGGCCACGGGAGTGATTGGCGACTTCAGGTAACTCGTCACTGCTCTGTCCACCCCACTGCTAGTGGGGAGTAATGTAATATTTTTCGTTTGGGCGATACATTTGGGTGAAAGCTTCAGGGATGTGACTCGTTCCAGTACTCTTTCGCTCCGATTTCCATCGCAAATAATGGATATGTGTATCGTGACTGGCGTGATAACTAGCCAGAGGTTGGGAGTACCCATCTTACTCCATTGAGCTGTCTGTATTGTCCTGGCTACCACTGGACATGTGCTATTCTTAGATCGCTCATAAATTTCTTCTAGTATGCAGTTTGGTTGGGTATCCATGTTTCTTATAGCCGTTGGTGAGCACGCTATCTGCGCCTTTGTCAACAGTAAGCACCTTTCTCTATCTTCCGTGGTCAATTCGAAGTAGTGCAGTGTGTTATAATCTACGACCAGTAGATTCCTTGGGGCGACAAATGTGCGCAACACCGACCCCTCAACGTTAAGTGGTATGGCCGTGACTTTGAGCATGCTGTACTTATTTTTCCCTGTCACTATGAAGTAGCCGATGACTGTTATATATCTGTCGTCATGACTGACTTCTGTTTCTATAATGGGTTGTCGTCGTATTTCGACCCCTTGAGGCAGTATCTGCCCTGCTTTCCCTATTTATTTGGTTATTTCACCCGGTTTCACTATATCAATGAAGTGTCCGTGGTTATAGTGAAGGTTTAATATTCCCTCGTAAAATTGAGTATATTCGTTTATGAAGTCCATAACTTGTAATGCTATCGTTTGTATTCGTAACGTGCTATATTCGGTTTCTAGTTTTTGTGCTTTGTCTTCTACTTCGTTAAGTCCTTTAGATATTTCTTGTAGACCTGTGATTAGTGCTTTGTTAAACTTGTTCATTTGCTCGTTTATCCTGTTCTCTGTGTGATTGATTGATGTTATTGTTTCTAACATTATCTTCGCCTGGTGCTGTGATCCCTTTATTAGCTCCTTTTGGTTATTATCTAATGCTTCAATGTTACTGTAGGCTTCGTTATTGACTCCAAATACTGAGGTTAATATTGTTCCTAATATTCCTCTTCTTTCCCTTCCTTTTATTTCTACTGTCAGCCCCTCGCTTACTGACTCCGCCTTTCTTTGTCCTTCCTCCAATTTCTCTATTATATCCTTACAATTCACGATTTTTATCTCATGACACAGTTCTCGTACGCCTTGTATCATATTTCCTATTAGTTGGTGCTCTGTTCGAATTCTTCCTTTTTCGAGTAACACCTTTATTCGAAATGTTCCCCGGTCTATGACGACCTCTCCAAGGTCTTCTGTGAAAAATCCTGGTACCGGATTATATATTTTATACGGTTCTGCCTTTATGGGTTTTAACATCGTTAAAAACATTATAGCTACTAGTATTTTCTTTCATCTTAGTGCTGCTGCCTTTTTCGGCTTTTCCTGTTTCTCTTCTTCCAGTCGTATTAGCTTATGTATGGGTCTTTTAGTCAGTTTCCCGTTTGCCTTTCTCACTGTTACTACTCTGGTTAATCCCTCCGCTCCAAGGTGTGTTTCTGTTACCCTCGCTAATGGCCATCTGCCTGGAGGTGTATCCTCTTCTTTAATTATAACTATTTCTTCTTCTTTTATGTTAGGGTGCGCCTTATGCCATCTATTTCTCTGTTGTAATTGGTGCAGGTATTCCTGTTTCCAAATTTTCCAGAAGTCTCTTTTTATTTTCTCCACTAATCTCCACCTCGTCGGCATCTTCAAATAAGTCGTAAGCTCTTCTTCCCGATTTGGTGATATAATTTCTCTCCCTATAAGGAAGTGAGCTGGTGTCAGGGCTATTTTCCCTTCAGGGTCTTCTGATGACCCACATAATGGTCTCGAGTTCATACATGCTTCTATTTGTGCCAGCACCGTACTCAATTCTTCATATGTTAGAACTGTTTCCCCGATGATTCTTTTCAAGTGATATTTCATTATTCGCACTGCGCTCTCCCATAATCCTCCGAAATGTGGTGCATATGCAGGTATGACATGCCACTGGGTACCTAGTGCCCGTAATCCTTGTTTTATCTCGTCATCTATTTTTTGATTTTCTTTTTTCAACAAATTTGCTGTTCCTACGAATGTGGTTCCGTTATCGCTGTATACGTTGTTGCACTGTCCTCTGCGTGCCGTAAATCTCTTGAACGCTGCGATGAAAGCATCCGTAGACATATCGCTTACTACCTCAAGGTGTACTGCCTTCGTTGACAGACACACAAATACTGAGATGTAGCCCTTATAGCTCCTCTGTCCTCTGCCTCTCGTGGTACTTATTTTTATTGGCCCGGCATAATCTATCCCTGTGTTAGTAAAGGGATGACTCGGGTTCACTCTGTCTTTCGGTAGATCTCCCATTAATTGTTGTGCTGCTTGGCTTTTATACCTCCTGCACCTTAAACATTTTGCTAGATGATCTTTCACGGTTCTTCTGCCGTTGATTATCCAGTATTTCCTTTTTATGTACTGTAGTGTTTGTTGTAATCCGCTATGTAGATTTCTTGCGTGACTATCTGTTATAAGTAACTTTGTTAATGCACTATCCTTTGGCAAAATTATCGGATGTTTTTCTCCGTACTTTAGATTCGTGTGTCTCAGTCTTCCGGTGACTCTTAGAATTCCTTGTCTATCCAGGAATGGTACCAATGACGCTAATTTATTTTTCTTGTCTAATTGCTGTTTCTTCTCCAGCTTATTTATTTCTTGTTTGAAGTAGGCGTGCTGTGTGTGCTTTATCACCTTTAATAGCGTTTCCTCTAATTCTTGGACTGTAATCTGACTTTGTCCATTGTCCTTCTTTTTTCTGCATTTGTCTGCAAATCTCCTACAATATGAAAGTACTCTTCTCATTCTTTCTAAATTTGAGAATCTCTCGCATATGTCCTCCTTTATCGTTGTCGTGTGCACCGTTATTTTCGTTTTGACTTCCTCCTCATTTGTCTCTGGTATTTCTTCTGATTCCTGAGTTAAAGTTTTGTTACTAGTCAGCCAAGTTGGTCCCTTCCACCATAGCTCTGCTTCTAAAAATTCTGATGCGGTACTTCCACGTGAGAGGATGTCCGCTGGATTTTCCTTTGTATCTACCTTATGCCAATTTTTCGGTCCTATAACGCGTCTTATTTCCTCTACTCTGTTGGCGACGAACATTTTCCACCTTTTTGATGATCCCCTTATCCAAGCCAGGGTTATCGTTGAGTCCGACCATGCATATACCTCAATGTTTTCCCTGTTCAATGCTTGTAGGGTTTTCTTCATTAAATTTGCTAGTAGTACCGCGGCACACAGCTCGAGCCTCGGTAACGTCGTTTTCCCTTTCAATGGTGCGACTTTCGATTTTGCTATCATTAGATTCGTTTCAATTTCTGGGCCTAATACCCTTGAGTAGATTACCGCTCCATATCCTTTCATAGACGCATCTGCAAATCCATGTAGTTCTACTCTGTTTATCTTGCTTAAGTTGTTCCACCTGGGCAATGTTATTTTCTCTAGATTTACTAATTGCGCCTGGTATGTATTCCACCTGCTTTGTTGGTTGCTAGTTAATTCTTTATCCCAACTGGTCTTTTGCTCCCATAATTCCTGTATGAACATTTTCGCCTGAATTACTACAGGTGCTATCCATCCCAGTGGGTCGTATAGTTTTGCTACTTCTGACAGTACGTGTCTTTTCGTTATTTTCTTTGCCGTCGTTATCCCTATTTTGAATGTGATTATATCCTCTTTAGGTGACCAGTGTATTCCTAACGTTTTCCGTACTTCTTCTTGGGCTCGTTACTCCGGCTCGAAGGACCATGAACAAATTCCCTTCGTTGGCTCAGTGAAGATGTTCGTTCTGTTGTAATGGAAACACCAAATAATAGTAGCAGCGTTTATTGTTGAGACGTACACTATGGGTGTAGACCCGGGATTACTTTGAGTAGAGACTGATGAAGTTGATCGTTGAAGACTATATGTTCGTTGAGTGAATATTGATTGAATGCTTCTCTAGTCAAGAGATATTAGTTTTATATAAATTCTATTTGGGTCAATATTTTTCGCGTACCTAGCGTGATATGTGTATTTAATTTATGTAAATTGTTTAACTTTGTCAGTACTTTTGACTGATGTCCAAATTATTATTTATAATTGACCAAATGTGTATGTAACCTAATTAACTACGTGTGTGTATTTAATAACAAATAGATTCATTCGGTCTACTGGGTGATAAAATTATACTGTCCAATTTCGGATATGAATTCTGAAGATTTGATATTGGACAGCGTGTTTGTGTGTGTGTGAGTGTATGTGTGTGTGCGTGTGTGTGTTTGTGAGTGTGTGTGTATGTATGTGTGTGTGTCCCTTCGGCTCGCAGAGATAAGAAAACAGCCGTGGCAAGAAGGCGATGCAAATCGTACGGGGCGACTAATGGGTAGGAGTCGAGATGTGAAGAGTGGGCGACTAATAAGTAGGAGTCGAGAGGTTAAGAGAGTATGTGTGTGGGTGCGTGTGTGCGTGTGTGTGTGTGCGTGTGTGTGTATGTGTGTGTGTCCGTTCGGCTCGCAGAGATAAGAACACGGCCGTGGTATGAAGTCCCTGCCTGTCGTAAGAGGCGACTAATGAATAGGAGTCGAGAGGTGAAGAGTGTATGTGTCTTTGTGTGTGTGCGTGTGTTTGTGCGTGTGTGAGTATGTGTGTGTGTATGTGTGTGTGTGTGTGTGTGTCCGTTTGGCTTGCAGAGATAAGAATACGGCCGAAGCAAGAACGCCCTGCCTGTCTTAAGAGGCGACTAATGGATATTAGTCGAGAGGTGGAGAGTGTGTGCGTGTGCGTGTACGTGTGCGTGTGTGCGTGTGTGCCTGTGTGCGTGTGTTTGTGTGTGCGTGTGTGTGTGTGTGTCCTTTCGGCTCGCAGAGATAAGAATACGTCCGTGGCAAGAAGGCCCTGCCTGTCTTAAGAGGCGACTAATGGATAGGAATCGAGAGGTGGAGAATGTGTGCGTGTGCGTGTGTGCGTGTGTGCCTGTGTGCGTGTGTTTGTGTGTGCGTGTGTGTGTGTGTCCGTTCGGCTTGCAGAGATAAGAACACGGCCGTGGCAAGAAGTCCCTGCCTGTCGTAAGAGGCGACTAATGGGTAGGAGTCGAGAGGTGAAGAGAGTACGTGAGTGTGTGCGTGTGTGGGTGTGTGTGTGTTTGTGCGTGTGTAAGTGTGTGTGTGTGTGTATGTTTGTGTGTGTCCATTCGGCTCGCAGAGATTAGAATACGGCCGAGGCAACAAGGCAATGCCTGTCGTAAGAGGCAACTAATGGGTAGGAGTCGAGAGGTGAAGAGTGTATGTGTGTGTGTGCGTGTGTGCGTGTGTGTGTGCGTGTGTGAGTGTGTGTGTCCGGTCGGCTCGCAGTGATAAGGACACGTCCGTGCCAAGAAGGCCCTGCCTGTCGTAAGCGGCGACTAATGCGTAGGAGTCGAGTGGTGAAGAGTGTATGTGTGTAAGTGCGTGTGTGCGTGTGTGTGCGTGTGTGAGTGTGTGTGTGTGTGTCCAGTCGGCTCTCAGAGATAAGAACACGGCCGTGGCAAGAAGGCCCTGCCTTTCGTAAGAGGCGACTAATGGGTAGGAGTCGAGAGGTGAAGAGTGTATGTGTGTGTGCGTGTGTGCGTGTGTGTGTGCGTGTGTGAGTGTGTGTGTGTGTATTTGTGTGTGTGAGTGTGTGTGTGTCCAGTCGGCTCGCAGAGATAAGAACACGGCCGTGGCAAGAAGGCCCTGCCTGTCGTAAGAGGCGACTAATGGGTAGAAGTCGAGAGGTGAAGAGTGTATGTGTGTGTGAGTGTGCGTGTGTGCGTGTGTGTGCATGTGTGAGTGTGTGTGTGTATATGTGTGTGTGAGTGTGTGTGTCCAGTCGGCTCGCAGAGATACGAACACGGCCGTGGCAAGAAGGCCCTGCCTGTCGTAAGAGGCGACTAATGGGTAGGAGTCGAGTGGTGAAGAGTGTATATGTGTGTGCGTATGTGCGTGTGTGTGCGTGTGAGAGTGTGTGTGTATGTGTGTGTGTGTCCGTTCGGCTTGCAGAGATAAGAGCACGACCGAGGCAAGAAGGCTCTGCCTATCGTAAGAGGCGACTAATAGGTAGGAGTCAAGAGGTGAAGAGTGTATGTGTGTGTGCGTGTGTGCGTGTATGTGTGTTTGTGCGTGTGTGAGTGTGTGTGTATGAGTGTTTGTGTCCGTTCGGCTTGCAGAGATATGAATACGGCCGGGGCAAGAAGGCCCTGCCTCTCGTAAGAGGCGACTAAAAGGTAGGGGTCGAGAGGTGAAGAGTGTATGTGTGTGTGTGTGTGTGTGAGTGTGTGTGTTTGTCCGCTCGGCTCGCAGAGATAAGATTACGGCCGTGGCAAGAAGGCCCTACCTGTCTTAAGAGGCGGCTAATGGATAGGAGTCGAGAGGTGGAGAGTGTGTGCGTGTGCGTGTGCGTGGGTGCGTGTGTGTGTGCGTGTGTATGTGTCCGTTCGGCTTGCAGAGATAAGAACACGGCCGTGGCAAGAAGTCCCTGCCTGTCGTAAGAGGAGAATAATGGGTAGAAGTCGAGAGGTGAATAGTGTATGTGTGCTTGCGTGTGTGTGTTTGTGTGTGAGTGTGTGTGTGTGTCCTTTCGGCTCGCAGAGATAAGAATGCGTTCGTTGCAAGAAGGCTCTGCCTGTCTTAAGAGGCGACTAATGGATAGGACTCGAGAGGTGGAGTGTGTGCGTGTGCGTGTGCGTTTGCGTGTGTGCGTTTGTGCCTCTGTGCGTGTGTTTGTGTGTGCGTGTGTGTGTGTCCGGTCAGCTCGCTGAAATGAGAACACGGCCGTGGCAAGAAGGCCCTGCCTGTCGTAAGAGGCGACTAATGGGTAGGAGTCGAGAGGTGAAGAGTGTATGTGTGTGTGTACGTGTGTGCGTGTGTGTGTGCGTGAGTGAGTATGTGTGTGTGTCCGTTCGGCTTGCAGAGATAAGAACACGGCCGTGGCAAGAAGTCCCTGCCTGTCGTAATAGGAGAATAATGGGTAGGAGTCGAGAGGTGAAAAGTGTATGTGTGTGTGCGTGTGTGTGAACGTGTGTGTGTCAGTGTGTGTTTGTCCGTTTGGCTCGCAGAGATTAGAATACGGCCGAGGCAAGAAGGCCATGCCTGTCTTAAGAGGCGACTAATGGATAGGAGTCGAAAGGTGGAGAGTGTATATGTGTGTGTGCGCGTGTGTGCGTGCGTGTGTGTGTGTTCTTGTATGTGTGTGTGTGAGTGTGTGTGTCCGGTCGGCTCGCAGAGATAAGAACATGGTCGTGGCAAGAAGTCCCTGCCTTTCGAAATAGAAGAATAATGGGTAGGAGTCGAGAGGTGAAGAGTGTATATGTGTGTGTGCGCGTGTGTGCGTGCGTGTCTGTGTTTGTTCTTGTATGTGTGTGTGTGAGTGTGTGTGTGTCCGGTCAGCTCGCAGAGATAAGAACATGGCCGTGGCAGGAAGGCCCTGCCTGTCGTAAGAGGCGACTAATGGGTAGGGGTCGAGAGGTGAAGAGTGTATGTGTGTGTGTACGTGTGTGCGTGTGTGTGTGCGTGTGTGAGTATGTGTGTGTGTCCGTTCGGCTCGCAGAGATAAGAACACGGCCGTGGCAAGAAGTCCCTGTCTGTCGTAAGAGGCGACTAATGAATAGGAGTCGAGAGGTGAAGAGTGTATGTGTCTTTGTGTGTGTGCGTGTGTTTGTGCGTGTGTGAGTATGTGTGTGTGTATGTGTGTGTGTGTGTCCGTTTGGCTTGCAGAGATAAGAATACGGCCGAGGCAAGAACGCCCTGCCTGTCTTAAGAGGCGACTAATGGATATTAGTCGAGAGGTGGAGAGTGTGTGCGTGTGCGTGTACGTGTGCGCGTGTGTGCCTGTGTACGTGTGTTTGTGTGTGCGTGTGTGTGTGTGTGTCCTTTCGGCTCGCAGAGATAAGAATACGTCCGTGGCAAGAAGGCCCTGCCTGTCTTAAGAGGCGACTAATGGATAGGAATCGAGAGGTGGAGAATGTGTGCGTGTGCGTGTGTGCGTGTGTGCGTGTGTGCCTGTGTGCGTGTGTTTGTGTGTGCGTGTGTGTGTGTGTCCGTTCGGCTTGCAGAGATAAGAACACGGCCGTGGCAAGAAGTCCCTGCCTGTCGTAAGAGGCGACTAATGGGTAGGAGTCGAGAGGTGAAGAATGTATTTGTGTGTGTGTGTGTGCGTGTGTGTGCGTGTGTGCGTGCGTGTGTGTGTGAGTGTGTATATGTCCGTATATGTCCTGTCGTAAGTGGCGACTAATTGGTAGGAGTCGAGAGGTGAAAAGTGTTTTTGTGTGTGTGCGTGTGTGTGCGTGTGTGCGTGCTTGTGTGTGTGAGTGTGTATGTGTCCGTTCGGCTTGCAGAGATAAGAATACGGCCGAGGCAAGAAGGCCCTGCCTGTCGTAAGTGGCGACTAATTGGTAGGAGTCGAGAGGTGAAGAGTGTATGTGTGTGTGTGTGTGCGTGTGTGGGTGTGTGTGTTTGTGCGTGTGTAAGTGTGTGTGTGTGTGTATGTATGCGTGTCCATTCGGCTCGCAGAGATTAGAATACGGCCGAGGCAAGAAGGCCATGCCTTTCGAAATAGAAGAATAATGGGTAGGAGTCGAGAGGTGAAGAGTGTATATGTGTGTGTGCGCGTGTGTGCGTGCGTGTCTGTGTTTGTTCTTGTATGTGTGTGTGTGAGTGTGTGTGTGTCCGGTCGGATCGCAGAGCTAAGAACATGGCCGTGGCAGGAAGGCCCTGCCTGTCGTAAGAGGCGACTAATGGGTAGGGGTCGAGAGGTGAAGAGTGTATGTGTGCGTGTGTGTGTGCGTGTGTGAGTGTGTGTGTATGTGTGTGTGTCCGTCTGGCTTGCAGAGGTAAGAATACGGCCAAGGCAAGAAGACTCTGCCAGTTGTAAGGGGCGACTAATAGGTAGGAGTCGAGAGGTGAAGAGTGTATGTGTGTGTGCGTGTGTGCGTGTGTGTGTGCGTGTGTGAGTATGTGTGTGTGTCCGTTTGGCTTGCAGAGAAGCCACGGCCGTGGCAAGAAGTCCCTGCCTGTCGTAAGAGGAGAATAATGGGTAGGAGTCGAGAGGTGAAGAGTGTATGTGTGTGTGTGTGTGTGTGCGTGTGTGCGTGTGTGGGCGTGTGTGAGTGTGTGTGTATGTGTGTGTGTCCGTTTGGCTTGCAGAGATAAGAATACGGCCGAGGCCAGAAGGCCCTGCCTCTTGTAAGGGTCGACTAATAAGTAGGAGTCGAGAGGTGAAGAGTGTATGTGTGTGTGCGTGTGTGCGTGTGTGTGTGTGTGTGCGTGTGTGAGTATGTGTGTGTGTTAGTTTGGCTTGCAGAGATGAGAACACGACCGCGGCAAGAAGGCCCTGCTTATCGTAAGAGGCGACTAAAGGGTAGGAGTCGAGAGGTGAAGAGTGTATGTGTGTGTGCGTGTGTGCGTGTGTGTGTGTTTGTGCGTGTGTGAGTGTGTGTGTATGAGTGTGTGTGTCCGTTCGGCTTGCAGAGATAAGAATACGGCCGTGGCAAGAAGGCCATGCTTGCTGTATGGAGCGACTAATTGGTAGGAGTCGAGAGGTGAAGAGTGTATGTGTGTGTGAGTGTGCGTGTGTGCATGTGTGAGTGTGTGTGTGTATTTGTGTGTCTGAGTGTGTGTGTCCAGTCGGCTCGCAGAGATACGAACACGGCCGTGGCAAGAAGGCCCTGCCTGTCGTAAGAGGCGACTAATGGGTAGGAGTCGAGTGGTGAAGAGTGTATATGTGTGTGCGTATGTGCGTGTGTGTGCGTGTGAGAGTGTGTGTGTGTGTGTGTGTGTCCGTTCGGCTTGCAGAGATAAGAGCACGACCGAGGCAAGAAGGCCCTGCCTATCGTAAGAGGCGACTAATCGGTAGGAGTCAAGAGGTGAAGAGTGTATGTGTGTGTGTGCGTGTGTGCGTGTGTGTGTGTGTGTATGTGTGTGTATCCCTTCGGCTCGCAGAGATAAGAATACGGCCGTGGCAAGAAGGCCATGCTTGCTGTATGGAGCGACTAATTGGTAGGAGTCGAGAGGTGAAGAGTGTATGTGTGTGTGAGTGTGCGTGTGTGCGTGTGTGTGCATGTGTGAGTGTGTGTGTGTATTTGTGTGTCTGAGTGTGTGTGTCCAGTCGGCTCGCAGAGATACGAACACGGCCGTGGCAAGAAGGCCCTGCCTGTCTTAAGAGGCGACTAATGGATAGGAGTCGAGAGGTGGAGAGTGTGTGCGTGTGCGTGTGCGTGTGCGTGTGTGTGTGCGTGTGTGAGTATGTGTGTGTATTAGTTCGGCTTGCAGAAATAAGAACACGACCGAGGCAAGCAGGCCCTGCCTATCGTAATAGGCGACTAATAGGTAGGAGTCGAGAGGTGAAGAGTGTATGTGTGTGTGTGCGTGTGTGTGTGAGTGTGTGAGTATGTGTGTGTGTCCGTTCGGCTTGCAGAGATAAGAACACCCCCAAGGCAAGAAGGCCCTGCCTGTCGTAAGAGGCGACTAATAGGTAGGAGTCGAGAGGTGGAGAGTGTGTGCGTGTGCGTGTGCGTGTGTGCGTGTGTAAGTATGTGTGTGTGTGTCCGTTCGTCTTGCAGAAATAAGAACACGGCCGAGGCAAGAAGGCCCTGCCTGTCGTGAGAGGCGACTAATAGGTAGGATTAGAGAGGTGAAGAATGTATGTGTGTGTGCGTGTGTGCGTGCGTATGTGCGTGTGTGTGTGTGAGTGTGTGTGTGTATGTGTGTGTGTGTGTCCCTTCGCTCGCAGAGATAAGAAAAAAGCGGTGGCAAGAAGGCCATGCCTGTCGTAAGAGGCGACTAATGGATAGGAGTCGAGAGGTGGAAAGTGTGTGCGTGTGCGTGTGCGTGTGCGTGTGTGTGTGTGTGTGCGTGTGTGTGTGTCCGTTTGGCTTGCAGAGATAAAAACACGGCCGTGGCAAGAAGTCCCTGCCTGTCGTAAGAGGAGAATAATGGGTAGGAGTCGAGAGGTGAAGAGTGTATGTGTGTGTGCGTGTGTGCGTGCGTGTGTGAGTGTGTGTGTGTATGTGTGTGTGTCAGTGTGTGTGTGTGTCCGGTCGGCTCGCAGAGATGAGAACACGGCCGTGGCAAGAAGGCACTGCCTGTCGTTAAGAGGCAACTAATGGGTAGGAGTCGAGAGGTGAAGAGTGTATGTGTGTGTGTGTGCGTGTGTGCGTGTGTGTGCGTGTGTGTGTGTGTATATGTTTGTGTCTGTTTGGCTTGCAGAGATAAGAATACGGCCGAGGCAAGAAGGCCCTGCCTCTTGTAAGGGGCGACTAATAAGTAGGAGTCGAGAGGTGAAGAGTGTATGTGTGTATGCGTGTGTGCGTGTGTGAGTATGTGTGTTTGTTAGTTCGGCTTGCAGAGACAAGAGCACAACCGAGGCAAGAAGGCCCTGCCTATCGTAAGAGGCGACTAATAGGTAGGAGTCGAGAGGTGAAGAGTGTATGTGTGTGTGCGTGTGTGCGTGTATGTGTGTTTGTGCGTGTGTGAGTGTGTGTGTATGAGTGTATGTGTCCGTTCGGCTTGCAGAAATATGAATACGGCCGGGGCAAGAAGGCCCTGCCTCTCGTAAGAGGCGACTAAAAGGTAGGGGTCGAGAGGTGAAGAGTGTATGTGTGTGTGTGTGTGTGTGAGTGTGTGTGTTTGTCCGCTCGGCTCGCAGAGATAAGATTACGGCCGTGGCAAGAAGGCCCTACCTGTCTTAAGAGGCGGCTAATGGATAGGAGTCGAGAGGTGGAGAGTGTGTGCGTGTGCGTGTGCGTGTGCATGGGTGCGTGTGTGTGCGTGTGTGCGTGTGTGTGTGTGTTTGTGTGTGCGTGTGTGTGTGTCCGTTCGGCTTGCAGAGATAAGAACACGGCCGTGGCAAGAAGTCCCTGCCTGTCGTAAGAGGAGAATAATGGGCAGAAGTCGAGAGGTGAATAGTGTATGTGTGCTTGCGTGTGTGTGTTTGTGTGTGAGTGTGTGTGTGTGTCCTTTTGGCTCGCAGAGATAAGAATGCGTTCGTTGCAAGAAGGCTCTGCCTGTCTTAAGAGGCGACTAATGGATAGGACTCGAGAGGTGGAGAGTGTGTGCGTGTGCGTGTGCGTTTGCGTGTGTGCGTTTGTGCCTGTGTGCGTGTGTTTGTGTGTGCGTGTGTGTGTGTGTCCGGTCAGCTCGCTGAAATGAGAACACGGCCGTGGCAAGAAGGCCCTGCCTGTCGTAAGAGGCGACTAATGGGTAGGAGTCGAGAGGTGAAGAGTGTATGTGTGTGTGTACGTGTGTGCGTGTGTGTGTGCGTGTGTGAGTATGTGTGTGTGTCCGTTCGGCTTGCAGAGATAAGAACACGGCCGTGGCAAGAAGTCCCTGCCTGTCGTAATAGGAGAATAATGGGTAGGAGTCGAGAGGTGAAAAGTGTATGTGTGTGTGTGCGCGTGTGTGCGTGCGTGTCTGTGTTTGTTCTTGTATGTGTGTGTGTGAGTGTGTGTGTGTCCGGTCGGCTGGCAGAGATAAGAACATGGCCGTGGCAGGAAGGCCCTGCCTATCGTAAGAGGCGACTAATGGGTAGGGGTCGAGAGGTAAAGAGTGTATGTGTGTGTGAACGTGTGTGTGTGTCAGTGTGTGTGTGTCCGTTTGGCTCGCAGAGATTAGAATACGGCCGAGGCAAGAAGGCCATGCCTGTCTTAAGAGGCGACTAATGGATAGGAGTCGAACGGTGGAGAGTGTATATGTGTGTGTGCGCGTGTGTGCGTGCGTGTGTGTGTGTTCTTGTATGTGTGTGTGTGAGTGTGTGTGTCCGGTCGGCTCGCATAGATAAGAACATGGCCGTGGCAAGAAGTCCCTGCCTTTCGAAATAGAAGAATAATGGGAAGGAGTCGAGAGGTGAAGAGTGTATATGTGTGTGTGCGCGTGTGTGCGTGCGTGTCTGTGTTTGTTCTTGTATGTGTGTGTGTGTGAGTGTGTGTGTGTCCGGTCGGCTGGCAGAGATAAGAACATGGCCGTGGCAGGAAGGCCCTGCCTATCGTAAGAGGCGACTAATGGGTAGGGGTCGAGAGGTGAAGAGTGTATGTGTGTGTGTGCGTGTGTGCGTGTGTGTGTGCGTGTGTGAGTGTGTGTGTATGTGTGTGTGTCCGTCTGGCTTGCAGAGGTAAGAATACGGCCAAGGCAAGAAGACCCTGCCAGTTGTAAGGGGCGACTAATAGGTAGGAGTCGAGAGGTGAAGAGTGTATGTGTGTGTGTGCGTGTGTGCGTGTGTGTGTGCGTGTGTGAGTATGTGTGTGTGTCCGTTTGGCTTGCAGAGATAAGAACACGGCCGTGGCAAGAAGTCCCTGCCTGTCGTAAGAGGAGAATAATGGGTAGGAGTCGAGAGGTGAAGAGTGTATGTGTGTGTGTGTGTGTGTGCGTGTGTGCGTGTGTGGGCGTGTGTGAGTGTGTGTGTGTATGTGTGTGTGTCCGTTTGGCTTGCAGAGATAAGAATACGGCCGAGGCCAGAAGGCCCTGCCTCTTGTAAGGGTCGACTAATAAGTAGGAGTCGAGAGGTGAAGAGTGTATGTGTGTGTGCGTGTGTGCGTGTGTGTGTGTGTGTGTGCGTGTGTGAGTATGTGTGTGTGTTAGTTTGGCTTTCAGAGATGAGAACACGACCGCGGCAAGAAGGCCCTGCTTATCGTAAGAGGCGACTAAAAGGTAGGAGTCGAGAGGTGAAGAGTGTATGTGTGTGTGCGTGTGTGCGTGTGTGTGTGTTTGTGCGTGTGTGAGTGTGTGTGTATGAGTGTGTGTGTCCGTTCGGCTTGCAGAGATAAGAATACGGCCGTGGCAAGAAGGCCATGCTTGCTGTAAGGAGCGACTAATTGGTAGGAGTCGAGAGGTGAAGAGTGTATGTGTGTGTGCGTGTGTGCGTGTATGTGTGTTTGTGCGTGTGTGAGTGTGTGTGTATGAGTGTGTGTGTCCGTTCGGCTTGCAGAGATATGAATACGGCCGGGGCAAGAAGGCCCTGCCTCTCGTAAGTGGCGACTAAAAGGTAGGGGTCGAGAGGTGAAGAGTGTATGTGTGTGTGTGTGTGTGGGTGTGTGTGTTTGTCCGCTCGGCTCGCAGAGATAAGATTACGGCCGTGGCAAGAAGGCCCTACCTGTCTTAAGAGGCGGCTAATGGATAGCAGTCGAGAGGTGGAGAGTGTGTGCGTGTGCGTGTGCGTGTGCGTGGGTGCCTGTGTGTGCGTGTGTGCGTGTGTGTGTGTGTTTGTGTGTGCGTGTGTGTGTGTCCGTTCGGCTTGCAGAGATAAGAACACGGCCGTGGCAAGAAGTTCCTGCCTGTCGTAAAAGGAGAATAATGGGTAGAAGTCGAGAGGTGAATAGTGTATGTGTGCTTGCGTGTGTGTGTTTGTGTGTGAGTGTGTGTGCGTGTCCTTTCGGCTCGCAGAGATAAGAATGCGTTCGTTGCAAGAAGGCTCTGCCTGTCTTAAGAGGCGACTAATGGGTAGGAGTCGAGAGGTGAAGAGTGTATGTGTGTGTGCGTGTGTGCGTGTGTGTGCGTGTGTGATTGTGTGTTTATGTGTGTGTGTCCGTCTGGCTTGCAGAGGTAAGAATACGGCCAAGGCAAGAAGACCCTGCCAGTTGTAAGGGGCGACTAATAGGTAGGAGTCGAGAGGTGAAGAGTGTATGTGTGTGTGCGTGTGTGCGTGTGTGTGTGCGTGTGTGAGTATGTGTGTATGTCCGTTCGGCTTGCAGAGATAAGAACACGGCCGTGGCAAGAAGTCCCTGCCTATCGTAAGAGGCGACTAATAGGTAGGAGTCGAGAGGTGAAGAATGTATGTGTGTGTGCGTGTGGGCGTGTTTGTGTGTGTCCGGTCGGCTCGCTGAAATGAGAACACGGCCGTGGCAAGAAGGCCCTGCCTGTCGTAAGAGGCGACTAATGGGTAGGAGTCGAGAGGTGAAGAGTGTATGTGTGTGTGTACGTGTGTGCGTGTGTGTGTGCGTGTGTGAGTATGTGTGTGTGTGTCCGTTCGGCTTGCAGAGATAAGAATACGTCCGTGGCAAGAAGGTCATGCCTGTCTTAAGAGGCGACTAATGGATAGGAGTCGAAAGGTGGAGAGTGTATATGTGTGTGTGCGCGTGGGTGCGTGCGTGTGTGTGTGTGTTCTTGTATGTGTGTGTGTGAGTGTGTGTGTCCAGTCGGCTCGCAGAGATAAGAACATGGCCGTGGCAGGAAGGCCCTGCCTGTCGTAAGAGGCGACTAATGGGTAGGGGTCGAGAGGTGAAGAGTGTATGTGTGTGTGTGCGTGTATGCGTGTGTGTGCGTGTGTGAGTGTGTGTGTATGTGTGTGTGTCCGTCTGGCTTGCAGAGGTAAGAATACGGCCAAGGCAAGAAGACCCTGCCAGTTGTAAGGGGCGACTAATAGGTAGGAGTCGAGAGGTGAAGAGTGTATGTGTGTGTGCGTGTGTGCGTGTGTGTGTGCGTGTGTGAGTATGTGTGTGTATCCGTTCGGCTTGCAGAGATAAGAACACGGTTGTGGCAAGAAGTCCCTGCCTATCGTAAGAGGCGACTAATAGGTAGGAGTCGAGAGGTGAAGAATGTATGTGTGTGTGCGTGTGGGCGTGTTTGTGTGTGTGTGAGTGTATGTGTGTGTGCGTGTGTGCGTGCGTGTGTGTGTGTTTGTGAGTGTGTGTGTATGTATGTGTGTGTGTTCCTTTCGGCTTGCATTGATAAGAAAACAGCCGTGGCAAGAAAGCGATGCAAATCGTACGGGGCGACTAATGGATAGGAGTCGAGAGGCGAAGAGTGGGCGACTAATATGTAGGAGTCGAGAGGTGAAAAGTGTATGTGTGTGTGCGTGTGTGCGTGTGTGTGTGCGTGTGTGAGTATGTGTGTGTGTTAGTTCGGCTTGCAGAGATAAAAACACGACCGAGGCAAGAAGGCCCTGCCTATCGTAAGAGGCGACTAATAGGTAGGAGTCGAGAGGTGAAGAATGTATGTGTGTGTGCGTGTGGGCTTGTTTGTGTGTGTGTGAGTGTATGTGTGTGTGCGTGTGTGCGTGCGTGTGTGTGTGTGTTTGTGAGTGTGTGTGTATGTATGTGTGTGTCCCTTCGGCTCGCAGAGATAAGAAAACAGCTGTGGCAAGAAAGCGATGCAAATCGTACGGGGCGACTAATGGATAGGAGTCGAGAGGCGAAGAGTGGGCGACTAATAAGTAGGAGTCGAGAGGTGAAGAGTGTATGTGTGTGTGTACGTGTGTGCGTGTGTGTGTGAGTGTGTGAGTATGTGTGTGTGTCCGTTCGGCTTGCAGAGATAAGAACACCCCCAAGGCAAGAAGGCCCTGCCTGTCGTAAGAGGCGACTAATAGGTAGGAGTCGAGAGGTGGAGAGTGTGTGCGTGTGCGTGTGCGTGTGTGCGTGTGTAAGTATGTGTGTGTGTGTCCGTTCGTCTTGCAGAAATAAGAACACGGCCGAGGCAAGAAGGCCCTGCCTGTCGTGAGAGGCGACTAATAGGTAGGATTAGAGAGGTGAAGAATGTATGTGTGTGTGCGTGTGTGCGTGCGTATGTGCGTGTGTGTGTGTGAGTGTGTGTATGTGTGTGTGTGTGTCCTTTCGCTCGCAGAGATAAGAAAAAGCGGTGGCAAGAAGGCCATGCCTGTCGTAAGAGGCGACTAATGGATAGGAGTCGAGAGGTGGAGAGTGTGTGCGTGTGCGTGTGCGTGTGCGTGTGTGTGTGTATGTGTGCGTGTGTGTGTGTGTCCGTTTGGCTTGCAGAGATAAAAACACGGCCGTGGCAAGAAGTCCCTGCCTGTCGTAAGAGGAGAATAATGGGTAGGAGTCGAGAGGTGAAGAGTGTATGTGTGTGTGCGTGTGTGCGTGCGTGTGTGAGTGTGTGTGTGTATGTGTGTGTGTCAGTGTGTGTGTGTGTGTGTCCGGTCGGCTTGCAGAGATGAGAACACGGCCGTGGCAAGAAGGCACTGCCTGTCGTTAAGAGGCAACTAATGGGTAGGAGTCGAGAGGTGAAGAGTGTATGTGTGTGTGTGTGCGTGTGTGCGTGTGTGTGCGTGTGTGTGTGTGTATATGTTTGTGTCTGTTTGGCTTGCAGAGATAAGAATACGGCCGAGGCAAGAAGGCCCTGCCTCTTGTAAGGGGCGACTAATAAGTAGGAGTCGAGAGGTGAAGAGTGTATGTGTGTATGCGTGTGTGCGTGTGTGCGTGTGTGAGTATGTGTGTTTGTTAGTTCGGCTTGCAGAGACAAGAGCACAACCGAGGCAAGAAGGCCCTGCCTATCGTAAGAGGCGACTAATAGGTAGGAGTCGAGAGGTGAAGAGTGTATGTGTGTGTGCGTGTGTGCGTGTATGTGTGTTTGTGCGTGTGTGAGTGTGTGTGTATGAGTGTGTGTGTCCGTTCGGCTTGCAGAGATATGAATACGGCCGGGGCAAGAAGGCCCTGCCTCTCGTAAGAGGCGACTAAAAGGTAGGGGTCGAGAGGTGAAGAGTGTATGTGTGTGTGTGTGTGAGTGTGTGTGTTTGTCCGCTCGGCTCGCAGAGATAAGATTACGGCCGTGGCAAGAAGGCCCTACCTGTCTTAAGAGGCGGCTAATGGATAGGAGTCTAGAGGTGGAGAGTGTGTGCGTGTGCGTGTGCGTGTGCATGGGTGCGTGTGTGTGCGTGTGTGCGTGTGTGTGTGTGTTTGTGTGTGCGTGTGTGTGTGTCCGTTCGGCTTGCAGAGATAAGAACACGGCCGTGGCAAGAAGTCCCTGCCTGTCGTAAGAGGAGAATAATGGGCAGAAGTCGAGAGGTGAATAGTGTATGTGTGCTTGCGTGTGTGTGTTTGTGTGTGAGTGTGTGTGTGTGTCCTTTCGGCTCGCAGAGATAAGAATGCGTTCGTTGCAAGAAGGCTCTGCCTGTCTTAAGAGGCGACTAATGGATAGGACTCGAGAGGTGGAGAGTGTGTGTGTGTGCGTGTGCGTTTGCGTGTGTGCGTTTGTGCCTGTGTGCGTGTGTTTGTGTGTGCGTGTGTGTGTGTGTCCGGTCAGCTCGCTGAAATGAGAACACGGCCGTGGCAAGAAGGCCCTGCCTGTCGTAAGAGGCGACTAATGGGTAGGAGTCGAGAGGTGAAGAGTGTATGTGTGTGTGTACGTGTGTGCGTGTGTGTGTGCGTGTGTGAGTATGTGTGTGTGTCCGTTCGGCTTGCAGAGATAAGAACACGGCCGTGGCAAGAAGTCCCTGCCTGTCGTAATAGGAGAATAATGGGTAGGAGTCGAGAGGTGAAAAGTGTATGTGTGTGTGTGCGTGTGTGTGAACGTGTGTGTGTGTCCGTTTGGCTCGCAGAGATTAGAATACGGCCGAGGCAAGAAGGCCATGCCTGTCTTAAGAGGCGACTAATGGATAGGAGTCGAACGGTGGAGAGTGTATATGTGTGTGTGCGCGTGTGTGCGTGCGTGTGTGTGTGTTCTTGTATGTGTGTGTGTGAGTGTGTGTGTCCGGTCGGCTCGCAAAGATAAGAACATGGCTGTGGCAAGAAGTCCCTGCCTTTCGAAATAGAAGAATAATGGGTAGGAGTCGAGAGGTGAAGAGTGTATATGTGTGTGTGCGCGTGTGTGCGTGCGTGTCTGTGTTTGTTCTTGTATGTGTGTGTGTGAGTGTGTGTGTGTCCGGTCGGCTCGCAGAGATAAGAACATGGCCGTGGCAGGAAGGCCCTGCCTGTCGTAAGAGGCGACTAATGGGTAGGGGTCGAGAGGTAAAGAGTGTATGTGTGTGTGTGCGTGTGTGCGTGTGTGTGTGCGTGTGTGAGTGTGTGTGTATGTGTGTGTGTCCGTCTGGCTTGCAGAGGTAAGAATACGGCCAAGGCAAGAAGACCCTGCCAGTTGTAAGGGGCGACTAATAGGTAGGAGTCGAGAGGTGAAGAGTGTATGTGTGTGTGTGCGTGTGTGCGTGTGTGTGTGCGTGTGTGAGTATGTGTGTGTGTCCGTTTGGCTTGCAGAGATAAGAACACGGCCGTGGCAAGAAGTCCCTGCCTGTCGTAAGAGGAGAATAATGGGTAGGAGTCGAGAGGTGAAGAGTGTATGTGTGTGTGTGTGTGTGTGCGTGTGTGCGTGTGTGGGCGTGTGTGAGTGTGTGTGTGTATGTGTGTATGTCCGTTTGGCTTGCAGAGATAAGAATACGGCCGAGGCCAGAAGGCCCTGCCTCTTGTAAGGGTCGACTAATAAGTAGGAGTCGAGAGGTGAAGAGTGTATGTGTGTGTGCGTGTGTGCGTGTGTGTGTGTGTGTGTGCGTGTGTGAGTATGTGTGTGTGTTAGTTTGGCTTGCAGAGATGAGAACACGACCGCGGCAAGAAGGCCCTGCTTATCGTAAGAGGCGACTAAAAGGTAGGAGTCGAGAGGTGAAGAGTGTATGTGTGTGTGCGTGTGTGCGTGTGTGTGTGTTTGTGCGTGTGTGAGTGTGTGTGTATGAGTGTGTGTGTCCGTTCGGCTTGCAGAGATAAGAATACGGCCGTGGCAAGAAGGCCATGCTTGCTGTAAGGAGCGACTAATTGGTAGGAGTCGAGAGGTGAAGAGTGTATGTGTGTGTGCGTGTGTGCGTGTATGTGTGTTTGTGCGTGTGTGAGTGTGTGTGTATGAGTGTGTGTGTCCGTTCGGCTTGCAGAGATATGAATACGGCCGGGGCAAGAAGGCCCTGCCTCTCGTAAGAGGCGACTAAAAGGTAGGGGTCGAGAGGTGAAGAGTGTATGTGTGTGTGTGTGTGTGTGTGTGTGGGTGTGTGTGTTTGTCCGCTCGGCTCGCAGAGATAAGATTACGGCCGTGGCAAGAAAGCCCTACCTGTCTTAAGAGGCGGCTAATGGATAGGAGTCGAGAGGTGGAGAGTGTGTGCGTGTGCGTGTGCGTGTGCGTGGGTGCCTGTGTGTGCGTGTGTGCGTGTGTGTGTGTGTTTGTGTGTGCGTGTGTGTGTGTCCGTTCGGCTTGCAGAGATAAGAACACGGCCGTGGCAAGAAGTCCCTGCCTGTCGTAAAAGGAGAATAATGGGTAGAAGTCGAGAGGTGAATAGTGTATGTGTGCTTGCGTGTGTGTGTTTGTGTGTGAGTGTGTGTGCGTATCCTTTCGGCTCGCAGAGATAAGAATGCGTTCGTTGCAAGAAGGCTCTGCCTGTCTTAAGAGGCGACTAATGGGTAGGAGTCGAGAGGTGAAGAGTGTATGTGTGTGTGTGCGTGTGTGCGTGTGTGTGCGTGTGTGATTGTGTGTGTATGTGTGTGTGTCCGTCTGGCTTGCAGAGGTAAGAATACGGCCAAGGCAAGAAGACCCTGCCAGTTGTAAGGGGCGACTAATAGGTAGGAGTCGAGAGGTGAAGAGTGTATGTGTGTGCGTGTGTGCGTGTGTGTGTGCGTGTGTGAGTATGTGTGTATGTCCGTTCGGCTTGCAGAGATAAGAACACGGCCGTGGCAAGAAGTCCCTGCCTATCGTAAGAGGCGACTAATAGGTAGGAGTCGAGAGGTGAAGAATGTATGTGTGTGTGCGTGTGGGCGTGTTTGTGTGTGTCCGGTCGGCTCGCTGAAATGAGAACACGGCCGTGGCAAGAAGGCCCTGCCTGTCGTAAGAGGCGACTAATGGGTAGGAGTCGAGAGGTGAAGAGTGTATGTGTGTGTGTACGTGTGTGCGTGTGTGTGTGCGTGTGTGAGTATGTGTGTGTGTGTCCGTTCGGCTTGCAGAGATAAGAATACGTCCGTGGCAAGAGGGTCATGCCTGTCTTAAGAGGCGACTAATGGATAGGAGTCGAAAGGTGGAGAGTGTATATGTGTGTGTGCGCGTGGGTGCGTGCGTGTGTGTGTGTGTTCTTGTATGTGTGTGTGTGAGTGTGTGTGTCCGGTCGGCTCGCAGAGATAAGAACATGGCCGTGGCAGGAAGGCCCTGCCTGTCGTAAGAGGCGACTAATGGGTAGGGGTCGAGAGGTGAAGAGTGTATGTGTGTGTGTGCGTGTGTGCGTGTGTGTGCGTGTGTGAGTGTGTGTGTATGTGTGTGTGTCCGTCTGGCTTGCAGAGGTAAGAATACGGCCAAGGCAAGAAGACCCTGCCAGTTGTAAGGGGCGACTAATAGGTAGGAGTCGAGAGGTGAAGAGTGTATGTGTGTGTGCGTGTGTGCGTGTGTGTGTGCGTGTGTGAGTATGTGTGTGTGTCCGTTCGGCTTGCAGAGATAAGAACACGGCCGTGGCAAGAAGTCCCTG
This sequence comes from Diabrotica undecimpunctata, assembly GCF_040954645.1. Classification (NCBI taxonomy): domain Eukaryota; kingdom Metazoa; phylum Arthropoda; class Insecta; order Coleoptera; family Chrysomelidae; genus Diabrotica; species Diabrotica undecimpunctata. The sequence goes on from NW_027311995.1 coordinate 36,901, forward strand.
CCTATCGTAAGAGGCGACTAATAGGTAGGAGTCGAGAGGTGAAGAATGTATGTGTGTGTGCGTGTGGGCGTGTTTGTGTGTGTGTGAGTGTATGTGTGTGTGCGTGTGTGCGTGCGTGTGTGTGTGTTTGTGAGTGTGTGTGTATGTATGTGTGTGTGTTCCTTTCGGCTTGCATTGATAAGAAAACAGCCGTGGCAAGAAAGCGATGCAAATCGTACGGGGCGACTAATGGATAGGAGTCGAGAGGCGAAGAGTGGGCGACTAATATGTAGGAGTCGAGAGGTGAAAAGTGTATGTGTGTGTGCGTGTGTGCGTGTGTGTGTGCGTGTGTGAGTATGTGTGTGTGTTAGTTCGGCTTGCAGAGATAAAAACACGACCGAGGCAAGAAGGCCCTGCCTATCGTAAGAGGCGACTAATAGGTAGGAGTCGAGAGGTGAAGAATGTATGTGTGTGTGCGTGTGGGCTTGTTTGTGTGTGTGTGAGTGTATGTGTGTGTGCGTGTGTGCGTGCGTGTGTGTGTGTGTTTGTGAGTGTGTGTGTATGTATGTGTGTGTCCCTTCGGCTCGCAGAGATAAGAAAACAGCTGTGGCAAGAAAGCGATGCAAATCGTACGGGGCGACTAATGGATAGGAGTCGAGAGGCGAAGAGTGGGCGACTAATAAGTAGGAGTCGAGAGGTGAAAAGTGTATGTGTGTGTGCGTGTGTGCGTGTGTGTGTGCGTGTGTGAGTATGTGTGTGTGTCCGTTCGGCTTGCAGTGATAAGAACACGGCCAAGGCAAGAAGGCCCTGCCTATCGTAAGAGGCGACTAATAGGTAGGAGTCGAGAGGTGAAGAATGTATGTGTGTGTGCGTGTGGGCGTGTGAACAAATTCCCTTCGTTGGCTCAGTGAAGATGTTCGTTCTGTTGTAATGGAAACACCAAATAATAGTAGCAGAGTTTATTGTTGAGACGTACACTATGGGTGTAGACCCGGGATTACTTTGAGTAGAGACTGATGAAGTTGATCGTTGAAGACTATATGTTCGTTGAGTGAATATTGATTGAATGCTTCTCTAGTCAAGAGATATTAGTTTTATATAAATTCTATTTGGGTCAATATTTTTCGCGTACCTAGCGTGATATGTGTATTTAATTTATGCAAATTGTTTAACTTTGTCAGTACTTTTGACTGATGTCCAAATTATTATTTATAATTGACCAAATGTGTATGTAACCTAATTAACTACGTGTGTGTATTTAATAACAAATAGATTCATTCGGTCTACTGGGTGATAAAATTATACTGTCCAATTTCGGATATGAATTCTGAAGATTTGATATTGGACATACCTCGGAATCGGGCAATCTGGCCCAAGTGTCAATACTCAAAGTTTACATATAAGTATTACATAACATAGTAAAATTCAAACATGATAAATTATAAATAGTTTAAGAATAATCAATAATCTTCCAACCGTACCCTAGCTATCAATGTCCGACTCTATCTCTAGATTAAAATTAGGGCAATTGGATGAAAATGTGGAAAGTGGGATGTCAACTTGGGAAGTCGACCGTACATTGTTGTGCCGATTACTAACTAATACAGGTACTTTCTGTTCGTTAGTCTGAGTTTGTGGATTCCCTGAACGACATAGTCGTGCAACAGGACGGTACTTCCATAACGTGAGTATCCCAATTATTACCATTATAGTAATGATCCCGGTGGCCACAAAATAATGCCAATTAGATTCGTGAATCGATCGCCACTGCGTATGTGTCATTTCTTGTTCCAGACTCTCCTCCTCAAGTAACACATGACGTCGCTCTCCTCCTGGTATGTCAAGGTAGGTGTTTAGAGGCGTGTTAAACTTGCGGGGTGTCCTCGCCACCAGTTGGGCCACGGGAGTGATTGGCGACTTCAGGTAACTCGTTACTGCTCTGTCCACCCCACTGCTAGTGGGGAGTAATGTAATATTTTTCGTTTGGGCGATACATTTGGGTGAAAGCTTCAGGGATGTGACTCGTTCCAGTACTCTTTCGCTCCGATTTCCATCGCAAATAATGGATATGTGTATCGTGACTGGCGTGATAACTAGCCAGAGGTTGGGAGTACCCATCTTACTCCATTGAGCTGTCTGTATTGTCCTGGCTACCACTGGACATGTGCTATTCTTAGATCGCTCATAAATGTCTTCTAGTATGCAGTTTGGTTGGGTATCCATGTTTCTTATAGCCGTTGGTGAGCACGCTATCTGCGCCTTTGTCAACAGTAAGCACCTTTCTCTATCTTCCGTGGTCAATTCGAAGTAGTGCAGTGTGTTATAATCTACGACCAGTAGATTCCTTGGGGCGACAAATGTGCGCAACACCGACCCCTCAACGTTAAGTGGTATGGCCGTGACTTTGAGCATGCTGTACTTATTTTTCCCTGTCACTATGAAGTAGCCGATGACTGTTATATATCTGTCGTCATGACTGACTTCTGTTTCTATAATGGGTTGTCGTCGTATTTCGACCCCTTGAGGCAGATATGCCCTGCTTTCCCTATTAATTTGGTTATTTCACCCGGTTTCACTATATCAATGAAGTGTCCGTGGTTATAGTGAAGGTTTAATATTCCCTCGTAAAATTGAGTATATTCGTTTATGAAGTCCATAACTTGTAATGCTATCGTTTGTATTCGTAACGTGCTATATTCGGTTTCTTGTTTTTGTGCTTTGTCTTCTACTTCGTTAAGTCCTTTAGATATTTCTTGTAGACCTGTGATTAGTGCTTTGTTAAACTTGTTCATTTGCTCGTTTATCCTGTTCTCTGTGTGATTGATTGATGTTATTGTTTCTAACATTATCTTCGCCTGGTGCTGTGATCCCTTTATTAGCTCCTTTTGGTTATTATCTAATGCTTCAATGTTACTGTAGGCTTCGTCATTGACTCCAAATACTGAGGTTAATATTGTTCCTAATATTCCTCTTCTTTCCCTTCCTTTTATTTCTACTGTCAGCCCCTCGCTTACTGACTCCGCCTTTCTTTGTCCTTCCTCCAATTTCTCTATTATATCCTTACAATTCACGATTTTTATCTCATGACACAGTTCTCGTACGCCTTGTATCATATTTCCTATTAGTTGGTGCTCTGTTCGAATTCTTCCTTTTTCGAGTAACACCTTTATTCGAAATGTTCCCCGGTCTATGACGACCTCTCCAAGGTCTTCTGTGAAAAATCCTGATACCGGATTATATATTTTATACGGTTCTGCCTTTATGGGTTTTAACATCGTTAAAAACATTATAGCTACTAGTATTTTCTTTCATCTTAGTGCTGCTGCCTTTTTCGGCTTTTCCTGTTTCTCTTCTTCCAGTCGTATTAGCTTATGTATGGGTCTTTTAGTCAGTTTCCCGTTTGCCTTTCTCACTGTTACTACTCTGGTTAATCCCACCGCTCCAGGGTGTGTTTCTGTTACCTTCGCTAATGGCCATCTGCCTGGAGGTGTATCCTCTTCTTTAATTATAACTATTTCTTCTTCTTTTATGTTAGGGTGCGCCTTATGCCATCTATTTCTCTGTTGTAATTGGTGCAGGTATTCCTGTTTCCAAATTTTCCAGAAGTCTCTTTTTATTTTCTCCACTAATCTCCACCTCGTCGGCATCTTCAAATAAGTCGTAAGCTCTTCTTCCCGATTTGGTGATATAATTTCTCTCCCTATAAGGAAGTGAGCTGGTGTCAGGGCTATTTTCCCTTCAGGGTCTTCTGATGACCCACATAATGGTCTCGAGTTCATACATGCTTCTATTTGTGCCAGCACCGTACTCAATTCTTCATATGTTAGAACTGTTTCCCCGATGATTCTTTTCAAGTGATATTTCATTATTCGCACTGCGCTCTCCCATAATCCTCCGAAATGTGGTGCATATGCAGGTATGACATGCCACTGGGTACCTAGTGCCCGTAATCCTTGTTTTATCTCGTCATCTATTTTTTGATTTTCTTTTTTCAACAAATTTGCTGTTCCTACGAATGTGGTTCCGTTATCGCTGTATACGTTGTTGCACTGTCCTCTGCGTGCCGTAAATCTCTTGAACGCTGCGATGAAAGCATCCGTAGACATATCGCTTACTACCTCAAGGTGTACTGCCTTCGTTGACAGACACACAAATACTGAGATGTAGCCCTTATAGCTCCTCTGTCCTCTGCCTCTCGTGGTACTTATTTTTATTGGCCCGGCATAATCTATCCCTGTGTTAGTAAAGGGATGACTCGGGTTCACTCTGTCTTTCGGTAGATCTCCCATTAATTGTTGTGCTGCTTGGCTTTTATACCTCCTGCACCTTAAACATTTTGCTAGATGATCTTTCACGGTTCTTCTGCCGTTGATTATCCAGTATTTCCTTTTTATGTACTGTAGTGTTTGTTGTAATCCGCTATGTAGATTTCTTGCGTGACTATCTGTTATAAGTAACTTTGTTAATGCACTATCCTTTGGCAAAATTATCGGATGTTTTTCTCCGTACTTTAGATTCGTGTGTCTCAGTCTTCCGGTGACTCTTAGAATTCCTTGTCTATCCAGGAATGGTACCAATGACGCTAATTTATTTTTCTTGTCTAATTGCTGTTTCTTCTCCAGCTTATTTATTTCTTGTTTAAAGTAGGCGTGCTGTGTGTGCTTTATCACCTTTAATAGCGTTTCCTCTAATTCTTGGACTGTAATCTGACTTTGTCCATTGTCCTTCTTTTTTCTGCATTTGTCTGCAAATCTCCTACAATATGAAAGTACTCCTCTCATTCTTTCTAAATTTGAGAATCTCTCGCATATGTCCTCCTTTATCGTTGTCGTGTGCACCGTTATTTTCGTTTTGACTTCCTCCTCATTTGTCTCTGGTATTTCTTCTGATTCCTGAGTTAAAGTTTTGTTACTAGTCAGCCAAGTTGGTCCCTTCCACCATAGCTCTGCTTCTAATAATTCTGATGCGGTACTTCCACGTGAGAGGATGTCCGCTGGATTTTCCTTTGTATCTACCTTATGCCAATTTTTCGGTCCTATAACGCGTCTTATTTCCTCTACTCTGTTGGCGACGAACATTTTCCACCTTTTTGATGATCCCCTTATCCAAGCCAGGGTTATCGTTGAGTCCGACCATGCATATACCTCAATGTTTTCCCTGTTCAATGCTTGTAGGGTTTTCTTCATTAAATTTGCTAGTAGTACCGCGGCACACAGCTCAAGCCTCGGTAACGTCGTTTTCCCTTTCAATGGTGCGACTTTCGATTTTGCTATCATTAGATTCGTTTCAATTTCTGGGCCTAATACCCTTGAGTAGATTACCGCTCCATATCCTTTCATAGACGCATCTGCAAATCCATGTAGTTCTACTCTGTTTATCTTGCTTAAGTTGTTCCACCTGGGCAATGTTATTTTCTCTAGATTTACTAATTGCGCCTGGTATGTATTCCACCTGCTTTGTTGGTTGCTAGTTAATTCTTTATCCCAACTGGTCTTTTGCTCCCATAATTCCTGTATGAACATTTTCGCCTGAATTACTACAGGTGCTATCCATCCCAGTGGGTCGTATAGTTTTGCTACTTCTGACAGTACGTGTCTTTTCGTTATTTTCTTTGCCGTCGTTATCCCTATTTTGAATGTGATTATATCCTCTTTAGGTGACCAGTGTATTCCTAACGTTTTCCGTACTTCTTCTTGGGCTCGTTAATCCGGCTCGAAGGACCATGAACAAATTCCCTTCGTTGGCTCAGTGAAGATGTTCGTTCTGTTGTAATGGAAACACCAAATAATAGTAGCAGAGTTTATTGTTGAGACGTACACTATGGGTGTAGACCCGGGATTACTTTGAGTAGAGACTGATGAAGTTGATCGTTGAAGACTATATGTTCGTTGAGTGAATATTGATTGAATGCTTCTCTAGTCAAGAGATATTAGTTTTATATAAATTCTATTTGGGTCAATATTTTTCGCGTACCTAGCGTGATATGTGTATTTAATTTATGTAAATTGTTTAACTTTGTCAGTACTTTTGACTGATGTCCAAATTATTATTTATAATTGACCAAATGTGTATGTAACCTAATTAACTACGTGTGTGTATTTAATAACAAATAGATTCATTCGGTCTACTGGGTGATAAAATTATACTGTCCAATTTCGGATATGAATTCTGAAGATTTGATATTGGACAGCGTGTTTATGTGTGTGTGAGTGTATGTGTGTGTGCGTGTGTGCGTGCGTGTGTGTGTGTGTGTGTGTTTGTGAATGTGTGTGTATGTATGTGTGTGTGTCCCTTCGGCTCGCAGAGATAAGAAAACAGCCGTGGCAAGAAGGCGATGCAAATCGTACGGGGCGACTAATGGGTAGGAGTCGAGATGTGAAGAGTGGGCGACTAATAAGTAGGAGTCGAGAGGTTAAGAGAGTATGTGTGTGGGTGCGTGTGTGCGTGTGTGTGTGCGTGTGTGTGTATGTGTGTGTGTCCGTTCGGCTCGCAGAGATAAGAACACGGCCGTGGTATGAAGTCCCTGCCTGTCGTAAGAGGCGACTAATGAATAGGAGTCGAAAGGTGAAGAGTGTATGTGTCTTTGTGTATGTGCGTGTGTTTGTGCGTGTGTGAGTATGTGTGTGTGTATGTGTGTGTGTGTGTCCGTTTGGCTTGCAGAGATAAGAATACGGCCGAAGCAAGAACGCCCTGCCTGTCTTAAGAGGCGACTAATGGATATTAGTCGAGAGGTGGAGAGTGTGTGCGTGTGCGTGTACGTGTGCGTGTGTGCGTGTGTGCCTGTGAGCGTGTGTTTGTGTGTGCGTGTGTGTGTGTGTGTGTGTGTGTCCTTTCGGCTCGCAGAGATAAGAATACGTCCGTGGCAAGAAGGCCCTGCCTGTCTTAAGAGGCGACTAATGGATAGGAATCGAGAGGTGGAGAATGTGTGCGTGTGCGTGTGTGCGTGTGTGCCTGTGTGCGTGTGTTTATGTGTGCGTGTGTGTGTGTGTCCGTTCGGCTTGCAGAGATAAGAACACGGCCGTGGCAAGAAGTCCCTGCCTGTCGTAAGAGGCGACTAATGGGTAGGAGTCGAGAGGTGAAGAGAGTACGTGAGTGTGTGCGTGTGTGGGTGTGTGTGTGTTTGTGCGTGTGTAAGTGTGTGTGTGTATGTATGCGTGTCCATTCGGCCGAGGCAAGAAGGCCATGCCTGTCGTAAGAGGCAACTAATGGGTAGGAGTCGAGAGGTGAAGAGTGTATGTGTGTGTGTGCGTGTGTGCGTGTGTGTGTGCGTGTGTGAGTGTGTGTGTCCGGTCGGCTCGCAGTGATAAATACACGTCCGTGCCAAGAAGGCCCTGCCTGTCGTAAGCGGCGACTAATGCGTAGGAGTCGAGTGGTGAAGAGTGTATGTGTGTAAGTGCGTGTGTGCGTGTGTGTGCGTGTGTGAGTGTGTGTGTGTGTCCAGTCGGCTCTCAGAGATAAGAACACGGCCGTGGCAAGAAGGCCCTGCCTTTCGTAAGAGGCGACTAATGGGTAGGAGTCGAGAGGTGAAGAGTGTATGTGTGTGTGAGTGTGCGTGTGTGTGCGTGTGTGAGTGTGTGTGTGTGTGTATTTCTGTGTGTGAGTGTGTGTGTGTCCAGTCGGCTCGCAGAGATAAGAACACGGCCGTGGCAAGAAGGCCCTGCCTGTCGTAAGAGGCGACTAATGGGTAGGAGTCGAGAGGTGAAGAGTGTATGTGTGTGTGAGTGTGCGTGTGTGCGTGTGTGTGCATGTGTGAGTGTGTGTGTGTATTTGTGTGTGTGAGTGTGTGTGTCCAGTCGGCTCGCAGAGATACGAACACGGCCGTGGCAAGAAGGCCCTGCCTGTCGTAAGAGGCGACTAATGGGTAGGAGTCGAGTGGTGAAGAGTGTATATGTGTGTGCGTATGTGCGTGTGTGTGCGTGTGAGAGTGTGTGTGTATGTGTGTGTGTGTCCGTTTGGCTTGCAGAGATAAGAGCACGACCGAGGCAAGAAGGCCCTGCCTATCGTAAGAGGCGACTAATAGGTAGGAGTCAAGAGGTGAAGAGTGTATGTGTGTGTGTGCGTGTGTGCGTGTGTGTGTGTGTGTATGTGTGTGTGTATCCCTTCGGCTCGCAGAGATAAGAATACGTCCGTGGCAAGAACGCCATGCTTGCTGTAAGGAGCGACTAATGAGTAGGAGTCGAGAGGTGAAGCGTGTATGTGTGTATGTGTGCAAGTGTGTGTGTGTGTGTCCGTTCGGCTCGCAGAGATAGGTATACGTCCGTGGCAAGAAGGCCCTGCCTGTCTTAAGAGGCGACTAATGGATAGGAGTCGAGAGGTGGAGAGTGTGTGCGTGTGCGTGTGCGTGTGGGTGCGTGTGTAAGTGTGTGTGTATGTGTGTGTGTCTGTTTGGCTTGCAGAGATAAAAATACGGCAGAGGCAAGAAGGCCCTGCCTCTTGTAATGGGCGACTAATAAGTAGGAGTCGAGAGGTGAAGAGTGTATGTGTGTGTGTGCGTGTGTGCGTGTGTGTGTGCGTGTGTGAGTATGTGTGTGTATTAGTTCGGCTTGCAGAAATAAGAACACGACCGAGGCAAGCAGGCCCTGCCTATCGTAATAGGCGACTAATAGGTAGGAGTCGAGAGGTGAAGAGTGTATGTGTGTGTGTGCGTGTGTGCGTGTGTGTGTGAGTGTGTGAGTATGTGTGTGTGTCCGTTCGGCTTGCAGAGATAAGAACACCCCCAAGGCAAGAAGGCCCTGCCTGTCGTAAGAGGCGACTAATAGGTAGGAGTCGAGAGGTGAAGAATGTATGTGTGTGTGCGTGTGTACGTGTTTGTGTGTGTGTGAGTGTATGTGTGTGTGCGTGTGTGCGTGCGTGTGTGCGTGTGTAAGTATGTGTGTGTGTGTGTGTCCGTTCGTCTTGCAGAAATAAGAACACGGCCGAGGCAAGAAGGCACTGCCTGTCGTGAGAGGCGACTAATAGGTAGGATTAGAGAGGTGAAGAATGTATGTGTGTGTGCGTGTGTGCGTGCGTATGTGCGTGTGTGTGTGTGAGTGTGTGTGTGTATGTGTGTGTGTGTCCCTTCGCTCGCACAGATAAGAAAAAAGCGGTGGCAAGAAGGCCATGCCTGTCGTAAGAGGCGACTAATGGATAGAAGTCGAGAGGTGGAGAGTGTGTGCGTGTGCGTGTGCGTGTGCGTGTGCGTGTGTGTGTGTGTGCGTGTGTGTGTGTGTCCGTTTGGCTTGCAGAGATAAAAACACGGCCGTGGCAAGAAGTCCCTGCCTGTCGTAAGAGGAGAATAATGGGTAGGAGTCGAGAGGTGAAGAGTGTATGTGTGTGTGCGTGTGTGCGTGCGTGTGTGAGTGTGTGTGTGTATGTGTATGTGTCAGTGTGTGTGTGTGTCCAGTCGGCTCGCAGAGATGAGAACACGGCCGTGGCAAGAAGGCACTGCCTGTCGTTAAGAGGCAACTAATGGGTAGGAGTCGAGAGGTGAAGAGTGTATGTGTGTGTGTGCGTGTGTGCGTGTGTGTGCGTGTGTGTGTGTATATGTTTGTGTCTGTTTGGCTTGCAGAGATAAGAATACGGCCGAGGCAAGAAGGCCCTGCCTCTTGTAATGGGCGACTAATAAGTAGGAGTCGAGAGGTGAAGAGTGTATGTGTGTATGCGTGTGTGCGTGTGTGCGTGTGTGAGTATGTGTGTTTGTTAGTTCGGCTTGCAGAGATAAGAGCACAACCGTGGCAAGAAGGCCCTGCCTATCGTAAGAGGCGACTAATAGGTAGGAGTCGAGAGGTGAAGAGTGTATGTGTGTGTGCGTGTGTGTGCGTGTGAGCGTGCGTGTGTGTGTGAGTGTGTGTGTGTGTCCGTTCGGCTTGCAGAGATAAGAATACGGCCGAGGCAAGAAGGCCCTGCCTGTCGTAAGTGGCGATTAATTGGTAGGAGTCGAGAGGTGAAGAGTGTATATGTGTGTGTTCGTGTGTGCGTGTGTGTGCGTGTGTGCGTGCGTGTGTGTGTGAGTGTGTGCGTCCGTTCGGATTGCAGAGATAAGAATACGGCCGAGGCAAGAAGGCCCTGCCTGTCGTAAGTGGCGACTAATGGGTAGGAGTCGAGAGGTGAAGAGTGTATGTGTGTGTGCGTGTGTGCGTGTGTGTGCGTGTGTAAGTGTGTGTGTATGTGTGTGTGTCTGTTTGGCTTGCAGAGATGAGAATACGGCCGAGGCAAGAAGGCCATGCCTGTCGTAAGAGGCGACTAATGGATAGGAGTCGAGAGGTGGAGAGTGTGTGCGTGTGCGGGTGCGTGTGCGTGTGTGTGTGTGCGTGTGTGTGTGTCCGTTTGGCTTGCAGAGATAAGAACACGGCTGTGGCAAGAAGTCCCTGCCTGTCGTAAGAGGAGAATAATGGGTAGGAGTCGAGAGGTGAAGAGTGTATGTATGTGTGTGCGTGTGTGCGTGCGTGTGTGAGTGTGTGTGTGTATGTGTGTGTGTCAGTGTGTGTGTGTGTCCGGTCGGCTCGCAGAGATAAGAACACGGCCGTGGCAAGAAGGCACTGCCTGTCGTTAAGAGGCGACTAATGGGTAGGAGTCGAGAGGTGAAGAGTGTATGTGTGTGTGCGTGTGTGCGTGCGTGTGTGCGTGTGTAAGTATGTGTGTGTGTGTGTGTCCGTTCGTCTTGCAGAAATAAGAACACGGCCGAGGCAAGAAGGCCCTGCCTGTCGTGAGAGGCGACTAATAGGTAGGATTAGAGAGGTGAAGAATGTATGTGTGTGTGCGTGTGTGCGTGCGTATGTGCGTGTGTGTGTGTGAGTGTGTGTGTGTATGTGTGTGTGTGTCTCCCTTCGCTCGCAGAGATAAGAAAAAAGCGGTGGCAAGAAGGCCATGCCTGTCGTAAGAGGCGACTAATGGATAGGAGTCGAGAGGTAGAGAGTGTGTGCGTGTGCGTGTGCGTGTGCTTGTGTGTGTGTGTTCGTGTGTGTGTGTGTCCGTTTGGCTTGCAGAGATAAAAACACGGCCGTGGCAAGAAGTCCCTGCCTGTCGTAAGAGGAGAATAATGGGTAGGAGTCGAGAGGTGAAGAGTGTATGTGTGTGTGCGTGTGTGCGTGCGTGTGTGAGTGTGTGTGTGTATGTGTGTGTGTCAGTGTGTGTGTGTGTCCGGTCGGCTCGCAGAGATGAGAACACGGCCATGGCAAGAAGGCACTGCCTGTCGTTAAGAGGCGACTAATTGGTAGGAGTCGAGAGGTGAAGAGTGTATGTGTGTGTGCGTGTGTGCGTGTGTGTGTGTGTGTGCGTGCGTGTGTGTGTGAGTGTGTGCGTCCGTTCGGCTTGCAGAAATAAGAATACGGCCGAGGCAAGAAGGCCCTGCCTGTCGTAAGTGGCGACTAATGTGTAGGAGTCGAGAGGTGAAGAGTGTATTTGTGTGTGTGTGTGCGTGTGTGTGCGTGTGTGCGTGCGTGTGTGTGTGAGTGTGTGTGTGTCCGTTCGGCTTGCAGAGATAAGAATACGGCTGCGGCAAGAAGGCCCTGCCTGTCGTAAGTGGCGACTAATTGGTAGGAGTCGAGAGGTGAAGAGTGTATGTGTGTGTGTGCGTGGGTGCGTGTGTGTGCGTGTGTAAGTGTGTGTGTATGTGTGTGTGTCTGTTTGGCTTGCAGAGATAAGAATACGGCCGAGGCAAGAAGGCCCTGCCTGTCGTGAGAGGCGACTAATAGGTAGGATTAGAGAGGTGAAGAATGTATGTGTGTGCGTATGTGCGTGTTTGTGTGTGTGTGAGTGTATGTGTGTGTGCGTGTGTGCGTGCGTGTGTGCATGTGTGTGTGAGTGTGTGTGTGTATGTGTGTGTGTGTCCCTTCGCTCGCAGAGATAAGAAAAAAGCGGTGGCAAGAAGGCCATGCCTGTCGTAAGAGGCGACTAATGGATAGGAGTCGAGAGGTGGAGAGTGTGTGCGTGTGCGGGTGCGTGTGCTTGTGTGTGTGTGTTCGTGTGTGTGTGTGTCCGTTTGGCTTGCAGAGATAAAAACACGGCCGTGGCAAGAAGTCCCTGCCTGTCGTAAGAGGAGAATAATGGGTAGGAGTCGAGAGGTGAAGAGTGTATGTGTGTGTGCGTGTGTGTGTGCGTGTGCGTGTGCGTGTGCTTGTGTGTGTGTGTTCGTGTGTGTGTGTGTCCGTTTGGCTTGCAGAGATAAAAACACGGCCGTGGCAAGAAGTCCCTGCCTGTCGTAAGTGGCGACTAATTGGTAGGAGTCGAGAGGTGAAGAGTGTATGTGTGTGTGTGCGTGTGTGCGTGTGTGTGTGTGTGTGCGTGCGTGTGTGTGTGAGTGTGTGCGTCCGTTCGGCTTGCAGAAATAAGAATACGGCCGAGGCAAGAAGGCCCTGCCTGTCGTAAGTGGCGACTAATGTGTAGGAGTCGAGAGGTGAAGAGTGTATTTGTGTGTGTGTGTGCGTGTGTGTGCGTGTGTGCGTGCGTGTGTGTGTGAGTGTGTGTGTGTCCGTTCGGCTTGCAGAGATAAGAATACGGCCGCGGCAAGAAGGCCCTGCCTGTCGTAAGTGGCGACTAATTGGTAGGAGTCGAGAGGTGAAGAGTGTATGTGTGTGTGTGCGTGGGTGCGTGTGTGTGCGTGTGTAAGTGTGTGTGTATGTGTGTGTGTCTGTTTGGCTTGCAGAGATAAGAATACGGCCGAGGCAAGAAGGCCCTGCCTGTCGTGAGAGGCGACTAATAGGTAGGATTAGAGAGGTGAAGAATGTATGTGTGTGCGTATGTGCGTGTTTGTGTGTGTGTGAGTGTATGTGTGTGTGCGTGTGTGCGTGCGTGTGTGCATGTGTGTGTGAGTGTGTGTGTGTATGTGTGTGTGTGTCCCTTCGCTCGCAGAGATAAGAAAAAAGCGGTGGCAAGAAGGCCATGCCTGTCGTAAGAGGCGACTAATGGATAGGAGTCGAGAGGTGGAGAGTGTGTGCGTGTGCGGGTGCGTGTGCGTGTGTGTGTGTGCGTGTGTGTGTGTCCGTTTGGCTTGCAGAGATAAGAACACGGCCGTGGCAAGAAGTCCCTGCCTGTCGTAAGAGAAGAATAATGGGTAGGAGTCGAGAGGTGAAGAGTGTATGTATGTGTGTGCGTGTGTGCGTGTGTGTGCGTGTGAGCGTGCGTGTGTGTGTGAGTGTGTGTGTGTCCGTTCGGCTTGCAGAGATAAGAATACGGCCGAGGCAAGAAGGCCCTGCCTGTCGTAAGTGGCGACTAATTGGTAGGAGTCGAGAGGTGAAGAGTGCATGTGTGTGTGTGCGTGTGTGCGTGTGTGTGCGTGTGTGCGTGCGTCTGTGTTTGAGTGTGTGTGTGTCCGTTCGGCTTGCAGAGATAAGAATACGGCTGAGGCAAGAAGGCCCTGCCTGTCGTAAGTGGCGACTAATGGGTAGGAGTCGAGAGGTGAAGAGTGTATTTGTGTGTGTGTGTGTGTGTGCGTGTGTGTGCGTGTGTGCGTGCGTGTGTGTGTGAGTGTGTGTGTGTGTCCGTTCGGCTTGCAGAGATAAGAACACGGCCGTGGCAAGAAGTCCCTGCCTGTCGTAAGAGGCGACTAATGAATAGAAGTCGAGAGGTGAAGAGCGTATGTGTCTTTGTGTGTGTGCGTGTGTTTTTGCGTGTGTGAGTATGTGTGTGTATTTGTGTGTGTGTGTCAGTTTGGCTTGCAGAGATAAGAATACGGCCGAGGCAAGAAGGCCCTGAATGTCGTAAGAGGCGACTTATGGGTAGGAGTCGAGAGGTTAAGAGTGTATGTGTGTGTGTGTGTGAGTGTGTGTGTGTCCGTTCGGCTTGCAGAGATAAGAACACGGCCGAGGCAAGAAGACCCTGCCTGTCGTGAGAGACGACTAATAGGTAGGAGTCGAGAGGTGAAGAATGTATGTGTGTGTGCGTATGTGCGTGTTTGTGTGTGTGAGTGTATGTGTGTGTGCGTGTGTGCGTGCGTGTGTGCGTGTGTGTGTGAGTGTGTGTGTATGTGTGTGTCCGTTCGGCTTGCAGAGATAAGAACACGGCCGTGGCAAGAAGTCCCTGCCTGTCGTAAGAGGAGAATAATGGGTAGGAGTCAAGAGGTGAAGAGTGTGTGCGTGTGAGTGTGCGTGTTCGTGTGTGTGTGCGTGTGTGTGTGTGTCCGTTCGGCTTGCAGATATAAGAACACGGCCGTGGCAAGAAGTACCTGCCTGTCGTAAGAGGAGAATAATGGGTAGGAGTCGAGAGGTGAAGAGTGTATGCGTGTGTGTGCGTGTGTGCGTACGTGTGTGAGTGTATGTGTGTGTGTGTGTGTGGGTGTGTGTGTGTCCGTTCGGCTTGCAGAGATAAGAACACGGCCGTGGCAAGAAGTCCCTGCCTGTCGTAAGAGGCGACTAATGGATAGGAGTCGAGAGGTGGAGAGTGTGTGCGTGTGCGTGTACGTGTGCGTGTGTGCGTGTGTGCCTGTGTGCGTGTGTTTGTCTGTGCGTGTGTGTGTGTCCGTTCGACTCGCAGAGATAAGAATACGTCCGTGGCAAGAAGGCCCTGCCTGTCTTAAGAGGCGACTAATGGATAGGAATCGAGAGGTGGAGAGTGTGTGCGTGTGTGCGTGTGTAAGTGTGTGCCTGTGTGCGTGTTTTTGTGTGTGCGTGTGTGTGTGTGTCCGTTCGGCTTGCAGAGATAAGAACACGGCCGTGGCAAGAAGTCCCTGCCTGTCGTAAGAGGAGAATAATGGGTAGAAGTCGAGAGGTGAATAGTGTATGTGTGCTTGCGTGTGTGTGTGTGTGTGTGTGTGAGTGTGTGTGTGTGTCCGTTCGGCTCGCAGAGATAAGAATGCGTTCGTGGCAAGAAGGCCCTGCCTGTCTTAAGAGGCGACTAATGGATGGGAGTCGAGAGGTGTAGAGTGTGTGCGTGTGCGTGAGCGTTTGCGTGTGTGTGTTTGTGCCTGTGTGCGTGTGTTTGTGTGTGCGTGTATGTGTGTGTCCGGTCGGCTCGCTGAAATGAGAACACGGCCGTGGCAAGAAGGCCCTGCCTGTCGTAAGAGGCGACTAATGGGTAGGAGTCGAGAGGTGAAGAGGGTATGTGAGTGTGTGCGTGTGTGGGTGTGTGTGTGTTTGTGCGTGTGTAAGTGTGTGTGTGTATGTATGTGTGTGTCCATTCGGCTCGCAGAGATTAGAATACGGCCAAGGCAAGAAGGCCATGCCTGTCGTAAGAGGCGACTAATGGGTAGGAGTCGAGAGGTGAAGAGTGTATTTGTGTGTGTGTGTGTGTGTGCGTGTGTGTGCGTGTGTGCGTGCGTGTGTGTGTGAGTGTGTGTGTGTCCGTTCGGCTTGCAGAGATAAGAATACGTCCGAGGCAAGAAGGCCCTGCCTCTTGTAAGGGGCGACTAATAGGTAGGAGTCGAGAGGTGAATAGTGTATGTGTGTGTGCGTGTGTGGGTGTGTGTGTTTGTACGTGTGTAAATGTGTGTGTGTATGTATGTGTGTGTCCATTCGGTTCGCAGAGATTAGAATACGGCCGAGGCAAGAAGGCTATGCCTGTCGTAAGAGGCGACTAATGGGTAGGAGTCGAGAGGTGAAAAGTGTATTTGTGTGTGTGCGTGTGTGTGCATGTGTGCGTGCTTGTGTGTGTGAGTGTGTGTGTGTCTGTTTGGCTTGCAGAGATAAGAATACGGCCGAGGCAAGAAGG